>NC_056729.1:1509667805-1509951037 GCF_019279795.1 Protopterus annectens | reverse complement strand
TGGCTCAATTCAGTTAATTTTAAATGGATAAAATGTTGCCATGAGATACTGATCAGAGACTGCAGAGTTTTACTGGTAGAATGCAACTGTAGCCACTGCATGGCCTGAGACTCAGTTATCTAATGGCATGGAAGTTAAAACAAAGTAGCCTGGTGAGAGTCACTATGTAAGGAATTATTCTAGCAACAGTTTGATTAACTGGTCATGTGTCACCACTAAACTATTTAGTTAATATTTACTTACACTGCTTTCTGTTATTATTTGTATTTTAAGGTACATATTTTCTGTACTGTTGTGGTCTGCTCCTACTTAAATAGCATATATGGAGGTTCTTTGTACTGTGCATGCCTGCTGAAGCATTCTTACACCATGATTTTAATGTACTACACAACAAAAATCTGTAATAAAAATATAAACAATTAATACTTGTAGTTTAATTATGCACACAAGGGAAACATGCTAATCATGGGTGCATTTACATTTGTCAGTGTAACATCCGATGTTGTTTTATTTGCTTTGTAAAAGTGGCAGCCGGGTTTGAAGTGGATGTGTAATTCTATGAATGCAGTGATATCAAATCACCTATTTTTTTTTTTTTTTTTTAATAAGTGCCTCAGAATCGTCTGCATGGGCGCTGGAACCATAGAGCCTGGAAGGAGGGGAGCCCTTCCATTTTTGCAGATCATCCATACCGCTGCCCTTTCGTTTTCCATGCCTCCAACTGCCGTGATGATTGCAGCACACATATTTCTGTTTTTTCTGCTAGCAGGAACACAGATTTATTCAAGCTGCTGCCTGCAGAAATGGATTTAGTCTCAGAAGCCTGTAATGGAGCAGATAGTGTCTGGACTGATTTAATTGTAGAGTGGAGCGGGAACGGACGGACAGAAGCTGAATGCTACCGGGGGATGGAGTCTGTTGTAGAGTGAGTACACTGCATACTGTTGCAGAGGTAGGTAGGTGTGTGTGTGTGTGTGTGTGTGTGTGTGTGTGTGTGTGTGTGTGTGTGTGTGTGTGTGTGTGTGTGTGCCCCCAGCAGGATACATCTGGTGGCTAGAGGTACTCAGGCTCAAACCCTGTACCTTGGGTACAGGTAAAAAGAGCCTAAAGTCCCTAGCTACCATCACTTGTGAATTTATGCCTCACATTCTTCTGCTCCTCTGGTTTTGCAGGACTGGTAAAACAAAACCTTTTATTCTAGCAATTTTCTAAGGTTATAAAATCAGTATTTGAAATGTTTCCCTAAACCTTTTATTCTAGAAATTTTCTAAGGTTATAAAATCAGTATTTGAAATGTGTCCTTATTTTGGGGCTGTATTCCCCCATTATTGGCTTTGTTCTGTATTTTTGTGCTAAGAGGTTGAGAGCTATGTTGAGAAGTGAGAACTGAAGTCACTAAATGATATGACAGCCATTTAAGTTTGTCTTCCTGTCTTTCAAGAAACTGCTGGTTTGGCTTAGTGGAATGTTCCTCTGACTGTAGTGCACAAGGTTCTGGGTTCAAGACTTGGCAGTGAAATGCATTGTGGTAACAACATTTTATGCAAGCAACTTTCCAAAATTATACACGCAATGTTTAAAATGTGTCCCTGGTTTTTGGCCTTTTGCTCCCCCCAACTGAAAATAAGTTCAAGAAGCTGTGCAACATGCCTATGGCTTACACTCTACTGTGATTCTGTATTTATATATTGTGTGTAGAAGCAGACTGTTATCATGGAAATGTTCTGAATAGGGCAGTTTTGTCATTACTGGTGCATGCATTTTGCTTCATTGCCTACTGGAAAAATGTTCAAACAAAAAAATTTAAAATGCAGTTGTGTGTGGAGGTAGACTGTCATCATGGAAATCTTCTGAATAGGGCAGTTTTGTCATTATTGGTTAATGCATTTTTGTTTCGTTGCCTACCGAAAAATGTTTAAACAATAAATTTAAAATGCGCTCGAACTTAAGTCTAACAAGTGTGCTGTATTATACAAGGAATATAATTTAATAAAATCAGGAAGGTGAATCAAGGAATGCATAGATGTATGCATGACCCTAAAAATGTGTTTGAAAACAGCCCAGAGGAAAGTGTGAAAGGCTCAAAATCAAGGGCAAATTTTAAGCTTTACTCTTGTTACCAAAGCAATGGATGAAGGTAAAACAGTTCACACCACATTACCTTGACCTGGCCAAGCCTTTTGACACAATCCCCTACTCAGGTGTTGTACAAAAGATGAATAAAGTAGGAGCAAACACTTACATTACCAGCTGCATTGCCAACTTGGCTCACATGATGCAGGAGATCAAAACAGGGGAAGAGACCAGTCACCACTGGAGTCCCCCAGGGTTCGGTGCTGAGACTTTTTCTGTTTGGCATATACATCTCAAAAGTAAAGGAAATACCAAACAGCTTTGACCAGCTATGTCTGAGCTAACTGCAAGCTAGGAGAAATTACTGAATCTCCAAATGACTTAACCATGATGCAGGAAGGTTTGTCCCAAATAATAACTGGTGTCAAAATCATGACAATGCCCTCTGAGAACTGATCCAATTGTTTGTCATTTGGGAATTTATGTGTATAGTGACCTAACTTTTGCCCAACATGTGCCTAGAGTCATAAGAAAGCCTTTCTATATTACACAGCTTATAAACAAATTGATTGTGACTAGATCTAGAGATGTTGTTGTCCCCCTTTACAAAGCTCACATTATGTCAATCATTTTGTATAATGCCCACTTTGGCATGTATCTGTCCAGCCCCATGCAACAATTGGAATACCTTCAGAGATACCTTACTAAAAGGATACAAGTCCTAAGCAATAGGTCTTGCATGGACCACCTCAAAGATTTATTACTGTACTCAGTATCCTACAGAGTGCTTAGAGGTGACATGTCTGGCATACAAAGCATCCTCCAACATAATACAGATGGACCTACTGAACACCAGCAAGTCAAATGACATCAGAAATACTCAGTCCAGGTATCTAAACTGAATGTTGTGGAAAGATGGATATATATCACAGAGGCTACTACTATTCCGGAACAGACTATCCATAAAAATAAAGCAAAGGTCATCCATCCATATTCAAATGCAACTTGGATCTAAGGATGGGTAATAGAAAATGTACTCCAGGATTTCCCCTCATGCCACTAATGGATAGAGGCAGTTCCTAAATGCTGCATCCATTACATGGCCCCCTCAAATTATCTATGGTGTGATCACAGTTGTGCTCACTAGGGCTAATATACAATTACCAGCCATGAGGATAGCTAAGCCCAATCAGAAAATGTTAATTCAAGCACCAAAAGGGAAATGGCTAAGCTTAAAATGTCCTGCAAGTGAACCTATGTTGTGGCAGCAAATAGTTATAAAAAAAATTCCCTTTTTAGTTCACTAAATGCCCCTGTCACCCTCCACCCCCCCCCCCCCCAAGTCTTTAACAGCTTTCGGTGCCTATGATCTTCTGATATACAGACAACAGACAAGCATATGAAATAATTTAATTTATCCATTTTATTTAAAGTATGAAAATCTTTTCCATGGCATCTGAGTACATTTGTCATGGGTAATGTAGTTTTTGTCTTATGAACCCTACACAGAAGCATTTTACTTGCTGCATTCTAAAAAAAAAAAAAAAAAAAAAAAAAAAATAATCTATACATTTTGATAAATTCATATAACAATGCTGTGTATATAGTGTTATTAAAATTTCATAAGTGTCTTACTCCTGACCTTTCTCACAGTGGCGACCTCTCCATCCACTTGGACACCGGCAGGTTCCAGTGATATGGTGACATTTGGCTCCATGTTCACAGTTACATTTTTCTTCACACTCCTCTCCATACCAACCAACGGGACAGGCTTAAAAAAAAGAGAGAGAGAGAGAGAGAGAGTTCAAACACACACACAGAGTGGCAGTTTCCACTAGACTGTTTTGCTTCTAAAATGTATGTACTGGAGGTTTGCAATTGTGCAACTGATTGTCATTATAGGCTTTTGACTAATGGGAACCATTGCTTTATGATGATGTGTAAGTTACAGAGATACAATTAACAGCAGCTTTTAAGTGACGTGTTATATGGCCTACATCCATTGAGTAAGGGCACTGTTCAACTCTGTTCAATGATTTCTCAAAAAATTGTATAAACCCCTGATGACTGACATGCTAAGCAAAGTTGATATTTGCCTTGATGAAGTCTGAAATTAAGTTTCTGCTGTCATTTGATGATGGATACCGGCACATGCATATATATCAACATTTGTCTACAGATATGCTTACTGCACATTCTTTTCTACTCTTTGTAAACCTATATAAGTCAATAAAATTAAATTTTTTTTGATGCATTACTTAAGGTTAGAATTTAGCTGTAGGGTAGAATGTGTAAACAGACAAACACAAAACATCAACTTAAAGCCCACTGGAAATCTTAAGTGTTTTTCTAGGTATTTTTGGATCCTGTCCCCCGTACTCACAGTCATTTACTTGTCTCACACTGCTGACCCACTCACTCTCCCTTCAGATGCTTCCACAGACACTTGGTGAGTGAGGCAAAACCCAGGAATTTCAGCCACGATATGGTAAGTTTAAGGGATTTTTTTGTATGTCTGACTTCCCACTCCCCATACACCCATGCAGCGATCAAAAGGATCTCCACTAAAGTGGGTCCCACATTGCTGGCTCAGTGGAGTGGCTATGCACATATGCACACACACACACACACACACACACACACACACACACACACACACACACACACACACACACACACACACACACACAAAACAGCTTCAGCACTACTTCCTGTCTGCCAGGCCAAAGTACCTGTCTTCTTCCCTGTCCTACTACTACACCACACAGCCTTCACTAGTTTGTAGCTTACACAGTGGTCTAAATTCTCAGGGATGGGCAAGCTGATTTTGGGAGCTTACTCCCACCCCTTGTCAGTTCCTCTAGCACCAGGATCTGCTAAGAAAACATGAGTCAATGAAGAAGTAGTCAGGGCTCCACCCCTGCTCCATACAGTTGGCTTCTTTCAGTATAAATGTGTGCCAACATGCACTTTGACCTCAGATATGGGTGAATGTATGAGTGTGTGCGAGCAAATGCATGTGTGTATATATACATGCATGTGTATATGCAATGTAACTTAATAACATCCATTGTTTTCTCCACCAGTACTATAGATATGATGAATAAAATAAAGCCAAATTGTCTCAGTATATACATACTAAGCTGATTGAAAACACCATAGCCCACCCTATCTTTCTGACTGTGGAGCTAGCTCTATGTAACTGCATCACAAAGCCTTTTACAAACTATGTTAAATTGTATGTACTAGTTTAAAATTTAATCATGTCAGAACCTGTATCACATTCCCACTAGAGAAGTGCTTCCCAAAATGTTAGAAATAATGTAAATGTGTGATTAAACCAACAGAGTGAAATGCTTTTTTATTCAATTGCTAACCAGGTAAATTAACTGGTTAATCTCTGACCTTTTCCATCAATAAGTCAAGCCACAAGTGCTAGGATAAATGGAAAATATATTGGATAGTTTAGAGTAGTCAATCAAACAACATGCTTTTGGGTGAGAAAGAACTGGAATAACCATAATTCATGCATGGAGAGAAAATGCAAATGATACCCAGAGAATGACAACAGGTCAGAATTGCAATCTACACCCTGGAACTGGGAGCCAAAGATCAAATACCACACTTACTCCATCTATCCGATGTCAATTTAACGGTAAGTTTTCAGAGTTCCCATGTTCTCCATCACTATCCTGCACCAATTCTGCACTGCACTCTCTATGCCTCTCTGTGAAACAGTGCTTTTATCAGCCATTCTAATTCTTGTTCCAGTTATCTGTATTCCTGTCCACCCCTCCACAAATCCTTCCTATTAAACACTAGTAATCCCACACTTTCATATCACTATGCTATATGTATATCTCATGACCCTTCATCATTTACAAACTAAACATTCTCAGCCTTTCTTTTTTTCCATGAAGCAGCTCAGCAGTTTCCTTTGCTGTTTTCGTAACTCTTCCCTGTACTTTGTCCAGATGCATCAATTTTTTGCTTAAAATTTCTGTGAAACTGATCTCAGTTATCCAGTTCTGACCTCACCAAAGCCTTCTAGAGGAATAATATGACTTCACCATTCCTATACTACTCACATTGAGCTCTACATCAAAGCATTTATTGTTTTTGCCACTGCTTTCTGAACTGTGCTAAAGTGATTATGTGTAATAATTCCCATGCTTTTCCCCTTCTTGGTGGCTTCCATTATTCTTTCACCTACACTGACATGTACTTTAGGATTTAGTAATCAAAGTGCGAGTGGTCACCCAGCTCCATTAGGATAATTATTGCCCTTTTAAATTATCATTCTATCCTACACAATTGCTTCAGTTATTGGTGTCATCTAGTAACAAAATTATCATAATCTCAATCTCAACAAGTGATATCTGCCATGAATATTTTAAATAGCACCAATATGCAAACTGACTTCTGGGATACCAAACACAGCTTGTTTCTCTCTCTCTTCAATTAAATGGTTTTATAAACCTAATTTTTTTATTAATACTATCATTATTATTTTCTCCAGTAGTTTTTCATCTGAAACTGTAATGAAGGAAACATTTATGGCTAGGAAAATCAAATGCAGTGACCACTCTCTAGCCACTTCTGTCTGCCACACAGTCAACAAGTTTGATTGACACTATCTTTCTAAGAACTTCTGCAGGTGTTTATTAAAAAGTGCATTCCTTGACAGGAATTTTACTAGTCTGCATCTAAGAA
The DNA here is from genome assembly GCF_019279795.1 of Protopterus annectens. NCBI lineage: Eukaryota > Metazoa > Chordata > Ceratodontiformes > Protopteridae > Protopterus > Protopterus annectens. Next base: position 1,509,944,251 of record NC_056729.1, on the reverse strand, counting down.
ATGTCATTGTACTCTCCAGGACTAATGAAGTACTCATTGGCCTTGGATCCTTTTTTGACCACTCCCCACATGTCATTAATAACTAAGAAATATAGTGTCATCTTTCAGTCTCCAAGAACAAGTTATAGAATCTAGTAGATAGATCAGAAACTGCTACTAACAGTTCTTTTAACACACTACATGGTAGCTTCTCTGGTCCCTGAGCTTTATCCTCCATTAATGCTGCCAGTTCTTTTTCTACCTCCATTCCAATGATAACCACGTGTCCACTTGTCCCCATTTATGCTATAATGTCTTTCCCATCCAGAAACCTTTCTGCTTCTCTGTAATGAGCCAAAAAAAGATATTCAGTACTACAGCCTTCTTGTTTGGTTTTTCAACTCTCTTTACATCTAAACTTGCCTTTTCTTCCTTTCTCATGTAAATCTATACTGTTGTCTGACTCTCCTTAGTCCCTCTGGGAAGTTTCCTTTCTATTTCTACTTTTGTTATACTTACTACCCCAAAAGCATTATGTTTAGCTTCTTCAGAAACTATTTTCTTTTCCCAAAACTGATTATTATGTATGGCCTCTTCTTAGATCTGACAGCACCTGATATCTCTCTGCTCATTTAAGCTGGCTTCCACTTCTTCCTCCTCCATACTTGTTTTGCTTTTCCTCACACATCTGTAAATTCCTTCCAAAATTCTTCTTTGACATAACCTTTAATTTCTTCATCTGAACGTATCATGCCATCTACTCAGGTAGTCCTTAACTCTGTCAAACAGTCTCCCATAATCTACCCTTAAACTTACAAATTTCCAATCTGGAATTGCTCCCTTTTTCTTCATGTTCCTAGGGCCAACCATACTAATGTACCATTATTTCAAAAGGTGTCTTCACCTCATATATAACCCTTCAAGTCAGAATTACATCCAGTATCTTCTTTTTCCCTGTTATTTCCCACATGTCTCTATGTTCATAGGTTCATAGGTTCATACTAGGCTATCTGCCCGAGGGCATTTACAAGCCTAGCCCATAGTTTTGTGGCTTACGCCACCCCTTTAGTATGGGGAACTATACCCATTATTTTGCTGTGCCTCTGTTGAGCAGTGACACTGAGGTAATCCCTGGGGTATATCTGCGATCTCCCATCCATTGGTCAAGATTTCTCTTGAACAAGGCCAGCGAGGTGCTCTGCCTCACATATACCTGGATTTTATTCCACAGCATAGGGAGTCTTTGGGTGATGAATCTATCCCTCCAGCACGTCCTATTAATAGCCGTGTCGAGGTTTAAGTCTCCGCCCTTGTGGCTCTGACGGATCTAGATTTTTGAGGTGAAGCATATTCATCAAATCTGGGTTTGACATGGCCTTGTATGTTAGGCAAAGGTCACCTCTGAGCAAGCGTGCGACTGAATAGAGCTGGAGTTCTTTCAGTCGGGCAGCATAGGACAGATGTTTGAGACCCTTTATCCTTTTGGTGAGGAACTTTTGTGGCCTCTCCAGCTGCTGCAAGTGTCGGGTCAGATACATTCGAATGGGGCATTGTACTCAATCATTGGTCTGATGAGTGATGAGTATAGGGAGACTATGACCTCCCTTGATCTAGATGAGAATCCCTTCATGATAAGGTGGGCAATGTAGAAGGTCTTCCTAACTACTTTAGCTACATGGGTGTCGAATGACAGACTACTATCAACCTGGGTCCCCAGGTCCCTGATAACTTCTTCTGTACTCAGTGGATTGCCACCTATTTGGTAGCTAGGGGTAACCTTGTTTTTCCCGAAGGGTATGACTATGCATTTTTGGCATTTAACTTTAGGCCATGGCTCTGGCACCAGTTATCCGTTTCTGTGAGACCCTTCTGAAGGATATCTGTGTCAGATGTGTTTTCTACTATGGCCCAGTTTGCAGTCATCTGCAAACTTTGTCAGCCATAACCCTCCTGTGTTTGCTTGTACTTGGAAAAGTAGATGCCAAACAAGAGTGGGCCCAGGACTGAGCCCTGTGGTACACCACTTGTGACAGGCTTTGAGTCTGACATGGCGCCAGCAACTCTGACCCTGTGGGTTCTGTCACTCAGCCAGTTTGCAACCCATCTTGTGATGTATGGGTTAACATTTAAGCTGATGAGTTTTTCAATGATACCCGAGTGGGGTATTGTATCAAAGGCCTTCGCCAGATCGAGGTAGGCTGTATGGACTGCCTTTCCCTCATCAATGGCTTTGGTGACTGTTTGAAAAAGTCAACCAAGTTTAGAAGGCATGATCTGCCTTTGACAAAGCCAAACTGGGATGGATCCAAAGTCTGCAAATTCCCTATGTCTTTATTTATGAGGTCCATTATGATCCTCTCCATGGCTTTGCAGATAAGGCTTGTCAAGCTAATGGGCCGGTAATTTCCAGGGTCGGTGGAGGCACCGCCTTTGTGAAGTGGGACCACAGTTGCAGTGCGCCACTCCCTGGGTACGTATCCAGAGGTAAGACTATGATTAAACAGCTGTCCTAGCTGTGGGTTTAATTCCTCGTTGAGTTCGTGGAGCACACAGCCGGGGACACCATCAGGTCCCATGGATGCTGTGTTTTTTGCTTTGGAGAGAGCAGTTCTCACTTGGGCGTTGGAGATGTACAAACCCCTATTGTCATTAGGCCTCTACCAATGCAAATGCTTTCTTATTTCCTACTTAATTTCCTTCTTAATTTATTCAAGCTAGACCCACTAGGTAAGTGTCTTCTTTTCAGGGGGACCAGAGACTGCATTCATACTGGTCAGGGAAATTTTAGCCTGAGCACCCCGTAGAACTTCCCTTTTTGAGGAACATACACACATCTTCCATTTCTAGAGCAGTGGTGGCTGGGAGGAGAAACATGTGTGACAAAATGGCAGAAGGCAGTATAGTAGTGGAGAGAAAGGAGTGCGTGGTGGAAGATTCGGAGAAGATACTACAGTGAAACCTTTTTTTTAAATACAATGTGTATAGAGAAGTCAAAAATATGAAACAAGTAAAAAATACAATTTACAATCCTCCATTCTGGAGGGCTGCAGGATGGAATACTAGAGTGTATTTTTGAGCAAAAACCACAGAAGGACAGTCAGGCTATGTTAGGGAGTGATATATTGGAAAAATATAGAAAGGGGATAAAAAAGTAAAGAGTGTTTCAGATGAAATAGAGTCAGAAGAGAGAAATGAGAGAGAGAGAGAGAGAGACTTGTGCGAGCAAGGTATTGGAGTGTGGCAGTACCAAAGAAAATAAGAAAAAGTAAGAAAAGGAAATGTACAGTAAGAATCCAAGCAAACAAAATAATAAAGTACTGAGCAGATATCAACTATGGTACAATTTAATTAAACCATTGTGAGCAAAACTTGCAGATGTAAGAGCATTGATTGTTTTGGGAACAGGCACTTTTTGGGGCATTATTTCTGAGAGTGGGGAAGGGATGGCAAACTTTTGGGAAAGTTATAAAGCAAAGGAAAATGTTTTTCCATGGAATGGTTATGTGGTAACTTCACACACTGAAATGTGGAAAAGAAAAGTAAAGATATAAATACAAATTCTAACTGATATAGAAAAATATTTGGAGGACTTTTTAAAGACATTGTGTGACGTTGTTAATGCTTTGGAAAAATTAAACATGGAAGGGCATTGGGGACTGCAGGGTGGGAGTGTGCAGTTAGTTTAAAAAATAAAAATGAAAAGTAAAACTTGGTACAGCTTTTAATAAATACTGAAGAAAATGGAGGTGTTCTGAGATATTCAGCAGAACCAAAAACAATTTTGGGGGTCTGAAGAACATTTAATTGAGCACTGTGAAAAAAGACAGTGCAAGCTATGTGAAGAAAGGGGGTTATAGTACAAAAACCTGTGTTGCAGTTTATTATAAATGTAAAAATAAGGATATTTCTGGATGAATTTCAAAGAAAATATAAATGAAGACAGTATAAATAAAAACATGCATGACAATATTTTTGAGACAGACGAAAGCATTGATAACAACTGAGATAAGTAGAAAATAAGTTACTGACTGGTGAAGAAGAGAGAAATGGGAGCAAAATGGGGAGGGAATGATAGGCAAACAAATAAAATTATCTGTTAATAAGAAGGGTAAACAGAATAGACAATATAAGGAAAGTGACAAAAGTGATGAAGAAAAATGGAAGAATGTTAAAGGAAGAAATTCTATAAGGGTAGAGTGAAAAATAGGAAAAGGAAATGTTATGATAAAAACCATAAAACAAAAAAAAGATAATGGATAATGCAAGAGTAATATCTGTTAATGTAAATGATGTAAGGAGGTTAATGGTGCATCAATGGTATGAAAGAAGTTATGCTTAAATAATGTGAGAACTGAAAAAAAAAGGAGCAATTAGAATATTTATGCAGTAGAAAGAGTTTGTGGAATACAGGAACTGAAAGGTGTTCAGGATTGAAAATGGTTGTTAAAAATGAGCAAATTATAACATTAGACAATATTACTGTGAAAATAAGGAGGGTGTCTGTGGTGGACATAAGAATAAAAGGTAAACCAAAAACTGTTATAATGGTATATGCTTATACTGAAGGGGAACAAAGGTAAGAGTTATTTGAAGTGTTAAAAATTAAAAGTTATGTTCTTACCATAACTAGGCATCCGTGTTGTCCATTTTCATTCTTCAACATATGAGTTCAGATCCGACCTTCGGATCCGACTCAGCTGCTTACTCCAGACTTAGGATCCAGCTTTCGAGCTCCTTCATGTATCCATCCTGTACCTATAGCATCCCCAAAGCCTTAGATCAAGTTTGCTGTCCTATCCTCATAGTAAAAACAGAGACAGGAATAGTTTGATAGAAATACAGGGCTCAAACCTGGAACTGCATGTTCCAGTATAGTCCAATAGATCTAAAACAGGAACATGGATGGGAGAGAGGTTGAAGAAGAATAAAAATGGACAACACAGATACCTAGTTATGGTAAGAACATAACCTCTAAATCTGGTGTTGTCCTTTTCATTCTTCTTCAGAGTCCCCAGCTACATTGATCCTGGGTGGCCCTCATGGAAGGATATTCCAGATTACCACTGAACCAAAGGCGGCTCTGTCTCTAGAAATAATATCCAATTTGTAATGAGTAACACAATTATGAGTACTGGACCCCGTAACTGCAGCATAAATGTTGTCAATATATGTTCTTGACCAAAAAGCAGATGATGTGGGCATGGATCTGGTTGTATAAGCCACGGAAGGTTTAGATAATATCATGACTTTCTGAGAATAAATCCAGGAACTACAGTCTGTTATCCATTTTGCTAGAGTGAATTTGGACACCGGATAACTTAGTAATTTTGGAGAAAAGGAAATAAAGAACTGGTCTGATTTTCTGAATTGTCTTATCCCGTGAAGATAAAAACGTAATTCTCCATGCAAATCAAGAAAATGCAGTATGTATTCTGCTTTACTGGAAAAAATTTGGAAACAAACTAGTAAATGAATGAATTGGTTAGTGTTATTGTCAGAGGTTACATTAAGTAAAAAGGAAGGGTTACTCTGTAAAGAAACCCTATCTTTATGAAAAATTATATAAGAAGATTTTGAACAGAGAGCCTGGAGTTCAGATATTCTCTTAGCAGATGTGATGGCTACCAGAAAAACTGTTTTCCATGATAGAAACTTCAGATCAGATTTAGCTGAAGGCTCAAAAGACTTCTGTGTTAGACCTTGAAGTAGAACTCTGAGATCCCAAGGTGATGAGGGTTCTTTTACTGCAAGCCTTAGAAGAAAGATTCCTTTCATGAAAGCTTTACATAGTTTGGACGATGCCAGAGAAAAACGTCTGTTCCCATGTGGAAATTAGAAATCACTGCCAATTGAGGTTTAACCATAGAGAAACTATCTCCTTCAAAAGGCGTACTCATGAATTGGAGAACTGGAGAGACTAGGGCAGAAAAAGGATCAATATCCTTATTCAAAGCTCAAAGGGAGAATCTTTTCCATTTGTTTTTGTATACTTTTTTGGTAGATTTTTTTTGTGAAGCCAGAATAATACTACGAGCATGAGAAGAAACCCTGTGGTGTCTAAATATTACAGGAAGTAGAGAAACCATGCGGTTAGACTTAAGGGCTTGAATGTTGGGACGTTGAATCCCTGATGGGTGTGACAGGAGATCCAGAATTGGCTCCAGTATCCGTTTAGGATAATGAAGATGAGACCATAGGAAGGGGAACCAAAAAAAATTGATTTCACTTTATTCAGCTGCTCTTACTGTAACTATCTTCTACCTTCTTTATTACTTAGTTTGCTGTTCTGTGTGCTCTTAAGTGTTCAAGTGCTCTTATTCCATACTAATTACTGCTTGTTAGTAGCCTGAATACATTTGTCTGGTATTCTATGTGTCTTATCTTTGGTTTTAGCACTTGTGCTTCAGGCCCGTTATTTTACATTTAGGTTTTTTGTGGACAAACCCTCATCAAACCCTGCTCTCCCCAAGTCCACCAAATATTCAGAGCATTGCATTTCTGTGAATTTGTACAGAGCTGATATAGCAGACAGCTAAATTATCCTGACTGTGAACAAATTTGGAACCTTTTCCCATCTTATATTCCAAACTGTTAAGTACACTTTTTGCAACTTAGTTTGTGTTGTGCTGTATTTATATATTTGCTTTTTTATTTATATATTTGCTGTATTGTTTCTGTCCTTTGTTGCTGTCGTCTGCACTTTGTTTCTCAGGGTAGCTCAGAAGCTAGTTTCAGGTGGGGGTTATTGAGCTAGCCCATCTTAACTGTTTGAGATTGCCTGAGGTGTATTTTCTGTGTTGTACTTCCAATGTTAGAATGTCCTTGTGTTCTGACTGAGTGTGCTTCTCAAACAATCTGGAAATATAGAGCTGATAAGTATATTTTTTGGCATTTTTTAACAGTTCAGAGTCCTACACTGTCTTAATTTTTGCTTGACTGAATTATTTATATATTTATTTATCTTTCACTATTTTCTGATACTCTAAGTGCTTCTATATTGATTTTTTCCTTATTTACTGCTTTCTACACTTCTTTTTAGTTTTTTTAATTTAATTGCATTTATTTAAACTGTATTTGCTTTAATACTGCTACACACTCAAGTGTGTTAGATTGCACTGCATTTGAACTGTTCTTACTGCTGTTTTAGCTGCTTTTCTGTAAAAAAAAAAAACAAACAAAAAAAAAACTTCTAAGCTTGTTTCCCGCCTTTCCTGTAACTAATCTAGTCCAGATACATACTTGCTGTATTCAGGACTGTTTATAAGCTTCTGATCCCCCTCCCCCCAAACCTTTTTATGTTGGAGGGAAGCCTTCTAGCTTATCAGAGGGAGTGGTAAGCACTAGGAAGCCTATCTACCACAACAGGAGTGGTTTCTGTCCCAGAAATTGTAGTTTATAGGTCGTTTGGGCAGTTTTTCCATCCCTTTCAACTTTCTGGTTTAAAACCCATGTTTGCGCTTGTTTCCTGCCTTTCCTGTAACTAGTCTAATCCAGATACAGATTTGCTGTAACCAGGATTGTTTGTAAGCTTCTGAGCCCTCCTAAGCCTTTCTGTGTTGCAGGGAAGCCTTCTAGCATATCAGTGGGAGTGGTGAGCACTAGCTAGCCTGTCTATCACAAGAGGAGTGGTTTCCGGCCCAGATATTGTAGTTTATTGGACGTTTGGGGAGTTCTTCCAACCCTTTCAACTTTCTGGTTTAAAAGCCAGCAAATGCATGTGTTTGCACTTGTTTAAGCTTCACGGATCCTGTTTTAGCATCCTGCAGGACTGCAAGAGCATCAGGAAGGAGAAAGGGATACTCTTAAATGCCTCCATTTGATTTCTTTCTTAATTTACTGCTTTCTGCACTTCTTTTTAGTTGTTTTTAATTTAATTTCATTTAAACTGCATTTGCTTTAATATTGCTACACACTCGTATGCTAGCTTGCACTGCATTTGAATTGTTTTTACTGCTGTTTTAGCTGCTTTTCAGTATATAAAAAAAGTCTGCTCTTCAGTTTTTCTGTTGAATCTTGCTAGCTCTTTCTCTTGCACTTCAAATAGCTTAATCGCTTTGCACTTCAACAGGTTTTGGAGTTTTGCTTCATGGAAATAGCTCCAATACTAGGTAGTTATGACCAGCCCTCCTGGCATGATTAAAGGGCAGTTCCCTGTGCTTTCTCCTATTAACCTGCTGCACTTGGGCATTCTGAGGCAGTGTAGCAACTGTCCATGTACACAGACAACTCTCTCCTATTACCTCCCAACACTCAGACTTGTGAGAGATGCACTTATATCACCAAACTGGAAGCTATGCACTCTATAGCCAAGCCCGAACTAGCTAGTCAAGAGGAGGTGGTCAACACCTGCACCACACCCATAGGCAGATAACGACTGGGGGGCGGAGGGTGACAGAGGCACTTAGTGAACTAAAAAGGGAAATGTTTTTATAACTATTTGCTACCACAACATAGGTTCACTTGGAGGACATTTTAAGCTTAGCCAATTCCCTTTTGGTGCTTGAATTAACATTTTCTGATTGGTCTTTGCTATCCCCATGGCTGATAAATAGAAGTTATGTCCTTACCATAACGTTCCATGTGGAGTGTTCATCTCGCCTTTGTTCTTACACCTGGTTCGGAGCCGATCCTCGGCTCCATGTTGGCCGCTTGGCAAAGCTCTGCATCGAGAAGAAGCTCGAGACCAACCTAACTCCCACAATCCCCCTCTGCCTTTACCTCAGATCTAGTTTGCAAGCAAACCAGCAGTCAACAGAAGAAAGCATAACACATTTATGCCAAACAAGAATAAACATAGCTAAAAATACATAGCCACAACAACTGCTCAAGGCAGAAGTAGGAGAAACAAACCAGACACCTAAACTGGACGTTCTTCCTGAGGGTGGGAGGGTGGGAATGTAAGAACAAAGGCAGATGAACACTCCACATGGAACGTTATGGTAAGGACATAGCTTCTATATGTGAGAGTGTTCAATCTCGCCGTTTGTTCTTACACCTGGGTAGCGTCCCTAGCTCCATGTTCCTGAGGAACTCAGGGGAGAACGTTCCTGAGCACAGTGGAACCAAAGGTTGCCCTGTCCCTAGAAATTCTGTCTACTTTGTAATGAGAAATAAATGTATGTGGTTTAGACCAAGTGGCAGCCGCACAAATAGTGTCTAACGGCAGGCGGGCTGCATGAGCCAGGGATGTAGATACTGATCTTGTAGAGTGCCCTTTGGGCTTGACAGGTAAAGATTGTTCAGAGGCAATATAAACAAAAATAATACAATCAGAAAGCCATTTGGATAGGGTTCGTTTTGTAACTGCCATACCCTTCTTGCTGTCTGAGAAGGCTACAAAGAGCTGGTCTGTTTTTCTGTGATCCTTTGTTCTGTCCAAGTAAAATCTGAGTTGTCTATGAACATCTAACTTGTGTAACATATATTCCAACTTATTGGAGTGGTTTTTGAAAAAGGTGGGGAGTTCAATGGACTGATTAATATTATTAACGGAACAAACTTTGGGAAGAAAGGATGGATTAGTGCGAAGAGATACTCTATCAGGGTGAAAAATCAAATAAGGATGTTTAACTGAAAGAGCTTGAAGCTCAGATACCCGCCTGGCCGATGTGATAGCCACCAGAAAAAGGGTCTTCCATGACAAAAACTTCAAAGGACAGGAAGAAGCTGGTTCAAAAGGTGGAAGCATCAGCTGTGACAAAAGAAGGTTCAAGTTCCAAGGTGAAGTAGGACTTCTAACTAGTGGTCTAATATGGAAAGATCCTTTTAGAAAGGCCTTACAAAGTCTGTGAGCCATAATAGGAGCCCCACTTTCTCCCACATGAAAATTTGATATGGCAGCTAATTGCACTCTCAAAGTTGCAGGAGAAGCCCCTTGGTGGAACAGTTCGGTTAAAAATTCCAAGACCTTATTCAGAGGAGCTATTATGGGATCCAATTGTTGTGTAGTTGCCCAGTGCACAAAACGCTTCCATTTACTAGTGTAAATCTTTGTAGTGGAAGCTTTATGAGAAGCCACCAGGATATTTTGAACCGCAGGGGATAGAAGATCAGACCTGGCTAAGAAGGGAAGCGGAGCAGCCAAGCTGCTAGTCTGAGGGAGAGAAGCGACGGGTGGAGAACCCCTGACGAGTGGGTCAGTAGATCCGGCTCTGGGTCCAGGATCCAGGGTTCCCGCATTTGGTGTGCCAGAAGAAAGGGAAACCATATTTGATGAGGCCAGAATGGGGCAATGAGGATAATTGTCCTTTGCAGGTTGCTGGCTTTCTGTAGAAATTTTGAAATCAGGGGAACAGGAGGAAAAGCGTACAGGAGACCCGGGGGCCAATCGTGAACCAGAGCGTCCCTGGGGACTTCCCCTGGAGGGGGTAATAGGGCAAAATAGCTTCTGCATTTGGTGTTCATTGGAGACGCAAACAGATCGCAGGAAGGCTGGCCCCACTTGCGAAATATTTCCTTCGCAACTGACTGTTTGAGGGACCACTCGTGAGGTAACAGGATGGCTCTGTTCAACCTGTCCGCTATGACGTTGGATAACCCCGGGATGTGCGTTGCTATCAGAAAGCGACCCGTGGACTCCGCCCATTGCCAGATTCTCATGGCCTCTCTGCATAGTTGGTAAGACTTGGTTCCCCCTTGCTTGTTTATGTACCAGACTACGGACATGTTGTCCGTCTGGACTGCAATTGTCCCTAGAGGAAGAAGGGGAGCAAAGTGTTGCAATGCTAGAAACACTGCCCTCAACTCTAGAACATTAATGTGCAGATTGTATTCCAAATTGGTCCATTCGCCTTGGACTGTCTGTCCCTGAAAGATGCCCCCCCCACCCTATCAGGGAAGCGTCCGTGGTCACCGTTGCTGTCGGCATGGGCAGCACAAATGGTCTTCCGCTGGAAAGATTGCAAGTCCGGAGCCACCAAGCCAGGTGTGATTTGCATATGTTTGTGATGTGGATTTCGTGTGTCAGGGGTAACATTTGGAACGACCATTGTGCAAACAGTAGCCATTGAAGAACTCTCATGTGCAGTCTTCCCAAGGGTATCGCAATGAGAGAAGCTGCCATGAGACCCAAAACCTTCAGAACCAGTTTCGCTGGGGATTTTCTGGATGATAGAAGAAGAGATATATGGTTTTGTAGGGAGGCTATCTTTTCTGGAGGAAGCCTTAGAATTAGGCAACGCGTATCCAATTCTGCTCCTATGAATGAGATATGCTGTGATGGCTGTAGTAAAGATTTTTCGAAATTTACGGAAATTCCGAGATGAACACAAAGTTGTAGCGTGTAATCCCTGGCCTGAATCAGTTGACGCTCGGTGGTGGCAGACAGGAGCCAGTCGTCCAGATACGGAAACACCTGGAATCCCAGCCGTCTCAAGTGAGACGCTACCACTGCCATACATTTGGTGAAAACCCTGGGGGCTGAGGTCAGACCAAAGGGCAGGGCTCGAAACTGAAAATGACTGGCTCCCAGCCAGAAGCGCAAGTGATCCCTGGACGCCCTGGCCATTTTGATGTGGTAGTATGCGTCCTTTAGATCTATTGAGCACATCCAGTTGTCCTTCTGTAAAAATGGAAGGATCGACTGAAGCGTGACCATCCGGAACTTTTCTTTCTTGATGAAGGTATTGAGTTTGCTTAGGTCCAGAATTGGCCTCCAGTCCCCTGTCTTTTTTGGAACTAAAAAGAACCTTGAGTAAGTTCCGAATCCTCTTTGGTCTGCTGGGACTGGTTGGATGACTCTTTCTTCTAGCAGCTTTGAAATTTCTATAGCTGCAGGGCCTCGCAGATGGGGCGGCACATCTGGGAGTCTTTTCTGTGGAATTGGGGGCAATAGGAAGGGAATTCTGTAGCCTCTGGTAACAATGCTTTTTACCCAATTGTCTGATGTAAGATTTTGCCAGGCCTGAGGGTATAAAGCTAAGCGACCCCCGACTGCCTCCAGAGCAGGACAGCCGGGCCTCCTCTCAGGAGTGCTGGAAAGGTTTCCCGGGGAGTGTATCCCTGTCACCTTGGTTTTGCGGACCCCCTCTGCCGCCAGGGCGACGTCTTCCACCTCTGCCCCTCCTCTGCCTCTAGAGGGGGCATCACCCTGTGTGCCTGGGAAAGAGCCTTGGGGTTTTCGAAACCACATTTTTCCACCACGTTGCCCTTTGGGGTACGGTCTGGATGGGGTGGAAAAACGGACTCCGACAGCAGACAGAGTCTTTCCCTCTTGCTCACACCGGGTAAGGGTCTCCCTTACTTTGGGGCCAAAGAGAGTGGCACCATCAAATGGGGCGTTAGTAAAGGAAGACTTGAAGGCTTCCGCAAATGAACATAAGCGCATCCAGGATTGTCTACGAAGAGCAATCGCTGAAGCTGCTGCCCACTCGATCCTTCGGCTGCGTATGAGATCAGCCTCATGGACGAGTTTGCAATAGATGTAAGGGTATTGAGATGTGCTGTAACCTTCTCTGAGACAGCAGCATCTGTAGTACCCTGGAGGGTATCTCCCAACTCTTTGATTAGATCCCTCTGTAGCCATGTGAAGTGGGTCAAATAGTTCAGGGATCACATAGAAAAAGCCGCTGAACTAAAAATGCGCTTCCCATACCTGTCCATAGTCCTGGAATCTCTGTTAGGCGGATGGACAGATGAGGAAGATTCAGACATCTCCTTTTTCGTGGCCGCTGCCACCACCATAGCGTCCACTGGCACTCTCTTTGTCAGATAAGCCTTATCTTGGGGGGCAGTAATATATTTGTTAGGCTTTCTAGGGACTGGCTCCACCGTGTCAGGTGTCTCCCACGCCCTTCGAGCAATCAGTTCCATCAACTCATCGAAGGGCGGAGTGACCCAGGAGGAGGAAGGGCGAGCACCGAATGCCTTCAGCAAGACTGACTCATCCTCAGAAGGGGGAAGGGATTGCCAATCACCTCTCTGTTTTAGGATCTCCAGGATGTCAGAAAAGGAGACATCCTCTGAGGGTGACTTTGGGGACCCTTCTGACTCATCTAAGTCAGTGTCTGATGTCAATGATTCTTGTGGAGAATCTAAGTGTCTCCTCTTACACAATCTTTTCCTCGGAACTTCCTCGGGGGGGGGCATCCGAAGAAGCCTCCGAGGAAGAGGGAGCACCCTCTAGGGGTGGCTGAGACACTGGTGCTCGACGCTTAGATGTAGCCATGGGTGCAGAGGAGGATAACGGACCTTTATGGGAAGGAGAAGCTGTTTCTGCTGAAGTGGTTGTCTGAACAGACAACACCTTCCTCATGAGTTCGAAGGCCCCTGGGTCCCGAGTCGAGGTATCCCCCGGTTCCGAAGAAGTAGGAGGAATTCCTGAGACAGGCACCGAAGGCATCAACCCCGAGGACGGAGCCGAGTCGATCCGAGCCGAGGCCCCGAGAGGGAGTGTCGGAACCGAAACATCAGTCCGACTCTCAGTCCCGGACCGAAGGATGGATCTTCGGCTCCGAGACTCCGGTACTGGATCCGACGGAGTCGAGGTGAACGGTACCGACCGAGAAAAAGACGGTTCCGGCACCGAGGGCTCCACAATCACCAGATCAGCCTCTCCAGGCTCCGAAGACTGGATAGGCCTCGGAGGAGGAAGAGGTGGAGATAAGGGAAGGCCTTCGAGTCTCGACACCAACTGGGGGGAGACAGAGATGAGGTTTGGACAAGGCTGTATTCTCCATCAATTTCTGCACCACGTGGTCTACATCTGTGTCGGGGAGGGGCCTGGAAGAACGCGTCGAAGGAATCGAAGATGGAGCCGACCTCAAAAGTGCAGGAGGAGGAAGCTCCGTCACCGGTTCCAAGACTCGAGGCTCGGTAACTGACAACAGTTCAACACTCGGCCCCAAAGTCTGTGGAACCGGTGATCGAACTTTGAATGAAGAGCTCGGAGCCGATGACTTGGGCTCCGACGTCTTCGATTCCTTCGAGGATTTAGATGCCTGGTCTGATGCATCCATAGCCTCTTGGAATGCAGGCTTCAAAAGGCCCCTATCCATAAGTTTCCTGTGCCTATCCGTCATGACCCTTCCACTGAAAGAATGACAGATGGAGCAGTCTTCTTGCAGATGGAGAGGGCCAAGACAGTAGACGCAGGAACTATGATTGTCTGTGACAGACATCTTCTGTCCACATTGGCACCGTTTGAAGCCTGATTTAGCTTTTTCTGACATGTTTACAATATCAATTCCAGAAAAAAGTGAAATAGTCAGTACTAAATGTCCAATCCAGTAAAAATTGTCAGTAATATTTGTCAAATCCTGTTAATAAAGTCACATCCAATATTCAACTCCAGTAAAAGTTAAGGGTGGGGTAGGCCCCGAGGGAATAACTCAAAGAAGTATATCAAAATAATATACGGAACCGAGAAACCCTCGATACACTACTCACACACACACACAGTCAACTCTATAGAAATTTTTATACAAAAATAATACAAGAAATATAAGAAATAATCAATCTTAGCTTTGAGGTGGTCCGAGCTCATCAAAATGATGCGAACGTTGCAGCGGCAAACTAGATCTGAGGTAAAGGCAGAGGGGGATTGTGGGAGTTAGGTTGGTCTCGAGCTTCTTCTCGATGCAGAGCTTTGCCAAGCGGCCGACACGGAGCCGAGGATCGGCTCCGAAGCAGGTGTAAGAACAAACGGCGAGACTGAACACTCTCACATTTGTATATTAGCCCTAGTGAGAATAACTGTGATCATACCATAGTTCATTTGAGGGGGCCATGTAATGGATGCAGCATTTAGGAACTGCCTCTATCCATTAGTGGCATGAGGGGAAAAACTGGAGTACAATTTCTATTACCCATCCTTAGATCCAAGTTGCATTTGAATATGGATGGATGACCTTTGCTTTATTTTTATGGATAGTCTGTTCCGGAACAGTAGTAGCCTCTGTGATATATATCCATCTCTCCACAACATTCAGTCTAGATACCTAGACTGAGTATTTCTGATGCCATTTGACTTGCTGATGTTCAGTAGGCCCATCTGTATTATGTCGGAGGATGCTTTGTATGGCAGACATGTCACCTCTAAGCACTCTGTAGGATACTGAGTATAGTAATAAATCTTTGAGGTGGTCCATGCAAGACCTATTGTTTAGGACTTGTATCCTTTTAGTAAGGTATCTCTGAAGGTATTCCAATTGTTGCATGGGGCTGAACAGATACATGCCAAAGTGGGCATGATACAAAATGATTGACATAATGAGAGCTTTGTAAAGGGTGACAACAACATCTCTAGATCTAGTCACAATCAATTTGTTTATAAGCTGTGCAATATAGAAAGGCTTTCTTATGACTCTGGGCACATGCTTGGCAAAAGTTAGGTCACTGTACGCACACATTCCCAAATGCCAAACAACTGGATCAGTTCTCAGAGGGCACTGTCATGATTTTGACACCAGTTATTATTTGGGACAAACCTTCCTGCATGATGTTTAAATCATTTGGAGATTAAATAACTTTTCCTAGCTTGCATTCATCTCAAACTTAGCTGGCCAAAGCTCTTTGGTATTTCCTTTTACTTTTGAGATGTATATACCAAACAGAAAAAGTCTCAGCACCGAACCCTGGGGGACTCCATTGGTGACTGGTCTCTTCCCTTGTTTTGATCTCCTGCATCCTGTGAGCCAAGTTGGCAATGCAGCTGGTGATGTAATTGATTGCTCCTACATTATTCACCTTTTGTACTACACCTGAGTAGGGGATTGTGTCAAAAGGCTTGGCCAGGTCAAGGTAATGTGGTGTGAACTGTTTTACTTTCATACATTGCTTTGATAACAACAGTAAAGCTTAAAATTTGCACATGATTTTGAGCCTTTCACACTTTTCTCTGGGCTGTTTTTAGGGCCATGCATACATGTATGCATTCCTTAATTCACCTTCTTGATTGTATTAAATTATATTCCTTGTATAATACAGCACCTTTGTTAGACTTAAGTTAGAGCGCATTTTAAATTTGTTTAAATATTTTTCCAGTAGGCAATGAAACAAAAATGCATGAACCAATAATGACAAAACTGCCCTATTCAGCACATTTCCACCATAAAGGTCTACTTCCACACACAACTGCATTTTAAATTTATTGTTTGAACATTTTTCCAGTAGGCAATGAAGCAAAATGCATGCACCAATAATGACAAAACTGCCCTATTCAGAACATTTCCATAACAACAGTCTACTTCCATACACAACTGCATTTTAAATTTATTGTTTGAACATTTTTCCAGTAGGCAATGAAGCAACCTATGAACTATGAACTTAAAATGCATGCACCAATAATGACAAAACTGCCCTATTCAGAACATTTCCATGATAACAGTCTACTTCTACACACAATATATAAATACAGAATCACAGTAAAGGGTAAGCCATAGGCATGTTGCACAGCTTCTGGAACTTATTTTCAATTGGGGGGGGGGGGGTGGCAAAGGCCAAAAAATAGGGGCACATTTTAAACATTGCGTGTATAATTTTGGAAAGTTGCTTGCATAAAATGTTATCACCATGCATTTCACTGCCAAGTCTTGAACCCAGAACCTTGTGCACTACAGTCAGAGCAACATACCACTAAGCTAAACCAGCACTTTCTTGAAAGACAGGAAGACAAACTTAAATGGCTATCATATCATTTAGTGAATTCAGTTCTCACTTCTCACCATAGCTCTCAACCACTTAGCACAAAAATACAGAACAAAGCCAATAACGGGGGAATGCAGCCCCAAAATAGGGACACGTTTCAAATACTTATAGGTTCATAGGTTCATAGTTTGGTACTAGGCTATCAGCCCTAGGGCCTATACAAGCCTAGTCATAACAATTTCCTGGCTATTTCTTCCCACACTATTTACTTCCCTGGACCACTGTCTAGCAGGGCAACAGACGTGATCCCTGGGGTGAATTTCCTTTCTCCCATCCAATCATCAAGGTTCCTTTTGAAGAGGGCCAAAGAGGCATTCTGCTTGACATGTATGGGCAATCTATTCCAGAGACCTCCTTTTTTCTGGATGAAAAGCCCTTAGTGACGAGGTGTGCCACATAGAAGGATTTCCTGACAGTTGTGGTGATGTGGTTATCAAAGTTGACACCACTGTCCACCTGTGTCCCTAAGTCTCTTATGACACTTTCGGTGTTTAGTGTACTGCCACCTATATGGTAATTCACGGGTACATATTTTTTCCCAAAGGGGATAACTATACCTTTCTTGGCATTGAGCTTGAGCCCATGGCTCTGGCACCAAGCATCTGTTTCTGTAAGGCCCTTTTGTAGAGTATCCACATCATTTGGGGATTCAATAATGGCTCCCAGTTTGCAGTCATCTGCGAACTTTGTTAGCCAGAGTCCCTTAGTGTTGGCCTGTACTTCAGAGAAGTAGATGCCAAACAAGAGTGGTCCCAGGACTGAACCCTGAGGTACTCCACTTGTCACTTGTCTGGAGCTGGATTTGGAGCCAGCTACTTTTACAGTGTGGTTTCTATCAGTAAGCCAGTTAGCAACCCATTGGGTGACGTAGGGATTAATGCCCAGCTTAGTAAGTTTATCTATGACTCCAGAGTAGGGGATGGTGTCAAAGGCCTTGGCAAGGTCTAGATCGGCTGTGTGGACCACCTTACCCTTGTCCATGGCTCTGGAGACTGATTCAAAGAAGTCAAAAAGGTTCAGGAGACAAGATCGGCCCTTCACGAACCCAAACTGGGTGGGGTCCAGTGTTTGAAGGTTGCCAATGTCTTTGTTTATAAGTTCCATGATAATACACTCCATGGCCTTGCAGATAAGGCTCATCAGACTGATGGGACGGTAGTTTCCAGGATCCAAGGTGGATCCCCCCTTGTGGATTGGGATAATTGTAGCTCTGCACCACTCAGTGGGCACGAAACCTGAGGTGAGGGTATGATTAAACATGACACTTAGGGGAGGTGCCAGTTCATATTGTAGTTCATGTAGTACACAGCCCGGGATGTCATTTGGTCCCATGGATGCTGTATTCTGAGCTTTGGAGAGTGCGTTTTTTACCTGTGTGGCCGTTATTACTGGAATTTGGCAATCTTCCGGTATTGAGATGGGCCATTTAGGTGGTGAGAGGGGGGGTGAAGTTGGCACTGAATCGATCTGCCAGGATATTGGCAATATCCTTGGGATCAGTATATTTAATGCCATTCTGTTTTAGCTCAGAGCAGATCTGAGCATTGCCATTTAGATTCTTGACATAGTTGTAGAATGCCTTGTGGTTGTCTTTGGAATCTTTGGCAATTTTATTTTCATAACTAGATTTGGAGGATTTTATGAGGGATCTCAGTTTCTTACTGAGGCTGGTAAGGGAGTTTTTTGCATCCTGGGATTTTCCTAGTTTCTGCAACAGTTTCTTCCCTTTGTTGTAAAGTTTGTTTATGGCAGGGGACCACCAGATTGGCTTCCTTTTTTTGGATGAGAGTATCTTGGTTCTATTTGGGATGGCACTATTCATGCTTGAGTGGATGTGCTCGTACAGTGCCTTAGTGTAGAATTCAGCAGTTGAACTTTCAGTTCCCATCTGCATGGGTGTCATGAAGTTTGTCACTTCTGACTTGAGTAGCATGAAATTGGTTTTGGAGAAGTTTTTTATGGAGATTTCCTTACTGTTTCTTATAACCTTAGAAAATTGCTAGAATAAAAGGTTTAGGGACACATTTCAAATACTGATTTTATAACCTTAGAAAATTGCTAGAATAAAAGGTTTTGTTTTACCAGTCCTGCAAAACCATAGAAACAGAACAATGTAAGGCATAAATTCACAAGTGATGGTGGCTAGGGACTTTAGGCTCTTTTTACCTGTATCCAAGGTACAGAGTTTGAGCCTGAGTACCCCTAGCCACCAGATATATCCTGCTGGGGGCATTTATAAACACACACACACACACACACACACACACACACACACACACACACACACACACACACACACACACACACACACACACACACACCTACCTCTGCAACAATATCCAGTGTACTCACTCTACAACAGACTCCATCCTCCGATAGCATTCAGCTTCTGTCCATCTGTTCCCGCTCCACTCTGCAATTAAATCAGTCTAGACGCTATCTGCTCCAGTACAGGCTTCTGAGACTAAATCAGTTTCTGCAGGCAGCAGCTTGAATAAATCTGTGTTCCCGCTCGCAAAACAACTGGAAATATGTGCGCTGACATCATCGCAGCAGTTGGAGGCATGGAAACGAAACGGCAGAGGTATGGATGATCTGCAAAAGTGGGGGGCTCCCCTCCCCCTGTGCTCTATGGTTCTGATGCTCATGACCACACCGCATGAAACAAATAGCCCTCCAGAACACCCACCGTCTCACATAAAAACACAAACCACACACCCACCTTTGTGGAGACTCTTAATAGAAATTTACCCAAACAGCAGAGACCTCCAAGAAAAAAATGCACTCCACCACCACAACACAGCACAAACCACAGGAAACATAGCTCACCTCCACAGTGTGCCCCTCAACCTAATCCCCTAAGGCTAAAATCTTTGCCCAATACACTAATCATAGGTGACTCAATAGTGAGGCACACAGATGTCCCACTCATCAGACTGAATAAGGAGAAGGTAACAGTCAGCTGTCTATCAGGTGCCAAAATCCGACACATAACACATGCGCTCAGGTCACTCCACAACAAGTACAAGTACGACTCTGTCCGCAGTACAAACAAAAAATGATTGACTTCAACAATTGGCTGTTTCTGGTGTCATTCTAAGGGGAGCCAGTATCTGTCTGCTTGGGATGACATGATTGACAGACCTTGATGCTTTGCCAGAGATGGCCTGCATCTGTCACCCCGGGGCTTCCGGCTACTTGCTAAGGCTCTTGCCACCACTATAGTGCCTTTTTTAGGCAGTATTTCAAAGACCAAATTACCACCATAACAGCTATAAATAAATGGAATCTGCAGGTCATGCTGCTCAATGCTAGAAATCTAAATCTCAAGATGCACTCACTCTAAGCACGCCTCAAAATGGAGAACATCGTCATTTGTGCTGTAACAGAGACCTGATTTAAAGCTGCAGAAAGCACACCTGCGCTACCAGGCTATAACTCATTCCACACCTTTCAGCCCCAAAACATGGACCGTAGCTCCAAAGCCGGTGGTGTCTCCATATTCATAAAGGATATGCACACCTCCAGACTAGTAGCCCAGCATAACACATCTGAGATAACTTCAGGTACAACTAACATTGGGTAAGATGGGGATCCAGGTCATAGTCCCAACCATGTCCCTAGACTCTCACTCCACGTTCCTAAGCACCTTGGAATCTATCAAGATCCAACCTAGTACTCTCATACTAGGAGACTTCAACTACCCCTCCATCAACTGGGAAAACTACACAAGCACCAATACACTGGCCCAACGCTTCCTGGAATTCATCAATTCCAATGCCCTGGACCAGCTCATTCTGACCCCCACAAGAGGAAGCAACATCCTTGACCTGGTTATTACTAACATGGGCGACCATTGCTCTACACCAGTAGTTAATCCCTCCCTGGTCAGATCTGATCATAAACTAATCACAATGGAAATCCACATCTCATCCACAAAGGCAACCACCCAAAAAACTTCCCTAAAGCTGACTTTGGGCTCCTAAAAACAGAGGTGGCTAACTTCACAGCACCCATACCAATGGAAAATAGCTTCATGACTGCTGAATCATACACCAATGCACTGTACGAACATGTACATAAATGCATGGAACTAGCCATACCCAACAGAACCAAGATACTTTCCTCAAAAAAGGAAGCTAATCTAGTGGTCCCCTGCCATTAATAAACTCTACAACAGAAGGAAGAAACTGTTGCAGAAAAAGGTGAAGTCCCAAGACTGGAAAAACTCCCTTATTAGCCACAACAAAAAGTTGAGATCCCTCATCAAATCCTCTAAAGCCAGCTATGAAGACAGAATTGTGGCAGACACTAAAAACAGTCACAAAGCCTTCTACAGTTTTATCAAGAACCTCCACGTCAATACCCAGATTTGCTCTGAGTTACTGCACAATGGTACCTCCTATACTGAGCCAATAGATATTGCCAACTTACTGTGTGACAGATTCAGTGTCAATTTTACCCCTCCCCTCCCAAAGGACCAAGCACAATACTGGAAGAATGCCAGGCAGCCAGCATTACTGCAGCACAGGTTAAAGCTGCATTGTCCAAGTCCAAGAATACAGCTTCTATGGGACCCGATAATATCTCTGGCTTTGTTCTACATAAACTACAAAGTGAATTGGCACCACATCTGTGTGCTCTGTTTGGTCACAGCCTCACCCTCAAGCTTTGTCCCTACCATTGCTACAGTCACCCCTCTCCATAAAGGGGAGAAACTACAGACCCTGGGAATTATCACCCCATTAGCCTGACGAGTCTGATATGTAAAGCTATGGAGCACATCATCATGGACCTTATTAACAAAGATATAGGAAATCTCCAAACTCTAGACCTCAAGCAATTTGGCTTTGTGAAAGGGAGATCATGCCTGCTCAACCTGGTTGACTTCTTTGAATCAGTCACCAGGGCTGTGGATAAATGTAAGGCAGTACATACAGCCTACCTCACTCTAACCAAGGCCTTTGATACCATTCCTCACTCGGAAATTATTAGTAAACTCATCAAACTAGGCATCAACCCCTATATCACTAGGTGGGTTGTAAATATCACTAGGTGGGTTGTAAATGTCACAGACAGAACACACCGTGTGAAAGTAGTAGACTCCAAGTCAGACTGCAGACCAGTCATGGTCCTGGGTCCTCTCCTGTTCGGCATCTATTTCTCAGAAGTCCAGGCCAACATAAAGGGACTCTGGCTGACCAAGTTCACAGACGACTGCAAGCTGGGAGCCATTATTAACTCCCCAAGTGATGCAAACATCCTACAGAAAGGCCTCACTGAGACCAATGACTGGTGTCGAAAAGTACAGCTGTGTACACTTACCATAAATGTAGATGTTCGAGTGTATTCACTGTTGCAGTCATTACATTTGGGTTATCTGCTTGCAGGTTGCTCTCAGTCAGCCTGATTAACAAAGTCTTGTGTCCTGCGTCAGTTGCTGTCCCTTCTTTCATGACATCAGTTCATCAGGGGTATAAAACATGCAGCCAATGCCATTACATCAGTTTTTCTTGCCCCAGGTGTCAGGTGCCCCCTAATGGGAAGCAATTAAACATAAAAGCACAAAGATATACCTCCAACAAAAAACAAATACACCAAAAAGGCTTTTAAGCATAGTAAATGAAAGCAGAGGTATAGCCAAAATAAGTTAGGGGGCTGGCGGGAGGGTAACCAGGACTGCAACAGTGAATACACTCGAACATCTACATTTATGGTAAGTGTACACAACTGTACTACGTTCTTCGTGTTTCACTGTTGCAGTCATTACATTTGGGTGGATTCCCAAAGTTATGGTTGGGAGGAGGAATTTAGATAGCATTAGGGCCAGCTATAAAGCCCTGCAAGACTGCAGTGGCAAAGCCAGCTCTGAATTTAGAGAAAACTGGCAAATGATAATGCTTGGTGAAAGTATGTACAGAACTCCAGGTAGCAGCTTCTAGGATGTCCCTGGTAGGGACGCCTCTGAGAAATGCTGTAGAGGTAGATGCAGCCCTGGTGAAGTGAGGTCTGATCCCCTGGGTGACAGGTTTTCCATGGTGCTTATAGCAGAAATGAATACAATGGCTTATCCATTTAGAAATGGTTTGCTTTGAAATAGCCTTCCCCTCTGCCCCTGCAGCAAATGCCACCAGCAGTTGTTCAGATTTCCTTTGAGGTTTAGTTCTGTCCAAGTAGAATCTAAGTTGTCTGTGCACATCTAATGAATGCAGTATCCGTTCCCCTTTATTCTGTGGATTGGGAAATAAGGTTGGCAAATGAATGGACTGATTAAGAGCCACACTGGATACCCATCTTGGGCATGAAGGATGGATTGGTTCTGAGAGACACCCTGTCCGCATGAAAGAAGATGAAAGGCTCCACTGCCATAAGGGCCTGTAATTCAGATACCCTTCTAGCTGAACTGATTGCTAAAAGGAAAGTTGTTTTCCAAGAAAGAAATTTTAAGTCTGCAGTAGCAGCTGGCTCAATAGGAGGTAGAGTCAGTTTCTCCAAGACAAAGTTAAGGTCCCAGGCTGGGGTTGGAGCTCTCCTGGGTGGTCTCAAATTTTTGGCCCCTCTGAGGAACTGCTTGAGCAGTGGATGAGAGAAGAGGGGAGGTTCTGTGTTACAATGAGCTGAAATGGCTGAGGCGTGGATTTTAATGGAGGAAAAAGACAGGCCCTTGTGAAGCATGTCAGTTAAGTATTGCAAAATCTGAGGTAAATTGGGTGCTGCTGTGCTCATCCCTTGAGATTGGTTCCAGGCACAGAATCTTTTCCATTTTTCAGCATAAGATTTTCTAGCACTAGGCCTCCTTGCCTCTAAAATGATATCCATCATAGGTTTGCTGAGGGATGGTAAAGGAGAGATTAAGTAATTAGCCAGGCTGCAAGGTTCAGTGTTGGAAGCTGAGGGTGCAGAATCTGGTTCTTCTGCTGAGACAGCAGGGAAGGAGTCTGAGGCAGGTGCCATGGAGATAACCGTGATACACTGCGCAGGAGGGCATATCAGTGTTGGCACGGCCAGTCTGGAGCAATCAAAATCATCCTTGGTTTGCCCTGTTTGATTTGTAGTAGCACTTTGGAGAGCAGAGGCATAGACTGATAGGTTTTTCTAGCTGAAGGACAGAACATCCACTTTTCAGGCTTGTTTGTGGGGAGTCCTTGTGCAAAATTTGTCCAATTGATAGTTCTGAGGAGAGGTAAACAGGACTATATCTGGGCTCCCCCATTTGCTTGTCAACATGTTGAAAATCCTTGGTTCCAGTTTCTACTCGTGTGGGTGCATGAGGTTTCTGCTTAGTCCGTCTGCCAGTGTATTTAATTTTCCTGGCAGGAATTGAGCTTGTAGGTGCACTTGGTAGCTCAAGGCTGTGTTCCACAATGCCATGGCTAGTCTGCAGAGGGGGTAAGAATGTGTACCCCCCTGCTTGTTTATGCACCACTTAACAGTGGTGCTGTCCATCTTTACCATTAGTTGTCCTGGAAGAATGTGGTCCTTGAAGCTGTCAGAGCATTCTGTACAGCTAACATTTCATTTTGATTGATATGCAGATGCATTTCACGAGTTCCATTTGCCCTGAATGCACTTCCCTGCCAGCTGAGCCCCTCTTGCATAGTCTGATGCATCTGTTGTTAGGGTTTGTGTGGCAGGGCGGTGGTGTGAAAGGTAGTCCCTTATTTTGGTGGCAAGCCTCTGCCCACCAAAGGAACTCTAGGCATAGGCAAGTTATGATAGGAATCATTGTTTCTAGGTCTTGAGAATGTTGACACCATAGGCTTTTTAGATACCATTGTAGTTTCCTCATATGCAGTCTTGCGTATGGAATTAGAAAAATGCAGGAGGCCATGAACCCCAAGGCTTGCAGTATTTGTCTTGCAAATAGCAGGGTTTTTGTGGCCACTTGTTTGAAGTAGGTTTGTCAAATGAATTTGCTTTTCTGGCGTTATGTAAGCCATCTGTGAAGCTGTATTCAAGCTTGCTCCCAGGAATATAACTTGTTGACAGGGTACCAGGTGTGATTTCTTTTAATTTATGGTGTACCCGACAAGTTAGTACCTTTTTTAGAAAGGCCAGATGATTCAAAAGTATGTCCTGGCTTTCTGCCTGAATTAGACAATCATCCAGGTATGGGTATATTTGAATATTTCTTTGCCTGCAAAATGCAATAACTGGAGCTAGGCACTTTGTGAATACCCAGGGCACAGTAGATAAGCCAAAGGGCAGTGCAGAGAACTGATAGTGTGTGTAGCCTGCTTTGAAGCGTAGGTATCTTCTGCAAGATTCCCTGATTGGGATGTGCAGGTATGCTTCTTTTAAATCTAGTGTTGCCAGCCAGGCATCTTTGCCTAGCATAGAAAGTAATTGGTAAAGAGTCAGCATCTTGAATTTTGGAATCTCCAAAAAGGTGTTTAGAGTAGACAGGTCCAGGATAGGACGCCATGAATTGTCTTTTCTGGGTACCAGGAAAAGTCTCGAGTAGAAACATTGTCCCTTTTCCTCTTCTGGTACCAGCTGAATAGCCCCCATGATTAAGAGAGAAAGTACTTGTTTTTGGGCCTCTGCCCACTGATTTGGGGGTAGGTCTGGCCACCCACTTGATGTTGGCAATGTGTGCAAGTGAAATCTGTATCCCTGGGACACTATATTTAAACCCATTTGTCCTCGGTAATGAGTTCCCAATTCTTTGCATGAAGAGCAATCTTTCCCCCCAAAGGGGTAGTCAGTTGATAAGTGCTTGGAAATTTTAAAAGGAAGTCATTGAGACAGTTTACCATAGGGGGGAATTTTATTATTCCCAGACTTGGAAGTGGAGGCCCCCCCACTGCTTAGTTCTGTGAATCCCCTGGGACTGAAACCTGGGGTTTTTGCTGTGTCTGGGTTTGGCTTGAGAAGACCTGGAAGGGGCTGGAAAGGACCAATTCTTAGAGGGCTGGTGCCTACTAAATCTAGGAGGCTGAACTTGTAAAAAATCTTTAACAGTTTGCATAGTTTGCATAGATTTAGCTTTATCTTACATCTTTTTAAGAACTTCCTCAGCCTTGTTTCCAAACAGGCAGTCCTGATTTAAAGGAGCATCCAACAATTTAGCATTAACATGATCAGGTAAATATTGCTCCTTAAGCCAAGCATGCCTTCTGAGCACAGACCCAGTAACAGCAGCCCTGCAAGAGGCCTCTAATGAATCAAAACCACATTGCAAAGTATGTTTTCCAACTTGTTCGGCAGAATGCATTAAATCCTGTAATTCTTTGTTTACCACACAGTCAGGAATCAACATCATTTTCTGTTTAAGCAGTCCAATAACATGTTGCTGATATTTTAACATATGAAACTGGCAGTTTAAAGCCCTAATAGCCAAGGTTGCAGAAGTGTAAACCTTCTTACCCCCATCTATCCAGCACCCTGGAGTCTCTATCTGAAGGGGTAGGATTTTTAGCAGTAGAAGCCATAATGCCCTTGGGCCCCTGTGAAATAGTCTCTGGATCTCAATAGGATTTTTGAAAAGGAACTTGTGGGACTCAGGGACCCTGTAATATTTGTCAGGTTTTCTGGGAGCAGGAGGCAGGAAATCAGGGGCCAAACTAGATTCCGAGAAAGCATCATCAACAATGTCTAGTACAGGAGGAATAGCTAAAGGCCTGTGCTGAGGTGGGGGAAGGAAATCCCTAAGCCTCTTTTTTGAATCAGAAAAATCCTTTCCCAGTGGAAATGCTCCCTTAGAGTATGTAAGGTTTCCCCAAAAGAAAAATCCTCAGGAGGGGAAGCAGAGGGAATACAGTCCTCTGCATCAGAATCCTCATAAGTAGGTAAGGGCAAATCCAGATCATCACAAGAGTCAGAAAAAACAGAATCCTGATCAGAAGATTCATAATCAACCTCAGCCCTAGACCTCTTACAGGGGGGGGGGGGGGGGGGGGCAACCTCTGATTAGAGCTATTAGATCTTCAGCCATTCTTCTAAGCTGCCAAATCAGCTCCTTCACCTCTAGTTTTAAGCCTAATGGACCGTCCCGATGTTACATCGGCAAGACTGAGCGTAAACTAAGGGAAAGAGCGTACGAGCATATTTACCACATTAGGAAAGCCAAAACAGACAACGCTCTTGCAAAACATGTGGTAGAAAACCCTGGTCATTCCTTCACATTCAGGGTGATCGACCAAACTGAAATTGACATCAGGGGCGGTCCATTAGGCTTAAAACTTGAGGTGAAGGAGCTGATTTGGCAGCTTAGAACTAGGGCCTATGTGACACCAGGGTTGAACGATATATGCTCTTTGGCATGTGTCTTATAACTGAGGAGTTTAAAACGTTAACACAAGGCTAATACTCAGGTGACTAGGCATATAATTTGGGGCACTCTTTGTGTTTGTTATATACACACAAACCCTCCCCCCTATACACAAGTACATGCATTTATT
The DNA here is from genome assembly GCF_019279795.1 of Protopterus annectens. Lineage (NCBI taxonomy): Eukaryota > Metazoa > Chordata > Ceratodontiformes > Protopteridae > Protopterus > Protopterus annectens. The sequence goes on along the minus strand of NC_056729.1, from coordinate 1,509,917,225 downwards.
TCATTCAACTGAAATTTATTCAGGTTGATTAGTGACATGTAACAATTTTTATTTTAACAATAACAAATATTGTTTTTTGGATGTTTTAGCTGGCTTTTTCATGTATATTTATGTATTCTTTTTATATGTACATATGAATTTGAGTATTAAGTCAATAGGAAAGTGCATACACATTTTATACACAATTGTTTATACAATGTTTAGGTACATGTGTTACAGAAATGAGAATTATATCAGGTGACATAGTGTCATGTGAGGTGACTGAACATGTGACTATGAATCTGGTTTTAAATATGGCTAACATTCTTTTAACTAGTGTCTGATGAAGTTGAGTGTAAGAATACTTGACAAAAGCGCTAACCATAAAAGTTTAAGAATTACTTTTGCCTGCCTATTTTTTGTTGTTTTTCTGTCTTTATCTTTGCATTTTTTCGGAATCCTGGTAGTCAGATGGCTAACCAACGACATTTCTGGATAATTAAACAGAGAACCGAAATATTTAGAGGCAAAAATATACAGACAACGGATAGTGCGCTGATTAAATAAAGCACAAAACCGACAGCAAGGTACGTCGTTATCAGGACCTAGGCAAGGAATACAGTACGAATAAAAATCTTTATGAGGTATTTGCTTTCCACAAGTAATGGAATTATTAACTTTTACTGACATCGGTAAGGAGCAAGAAAAAGTTTCCACAATGGGGTACTTAGCTTTAGTTGAAGACTTCAGTTCTGAAACTCGAAAACAAAAATTTCAGGAGTCAGCCAACCGGCACTTGCGAATTGCTTCTGCTTCGGGCACCACACGGCAAGAAAGACTGATGTAATGGCATTGGCTGCATGTTTTATACCCCTGATGATCTGACGTCATGGAAGAAGGGACAGCAACTGATGCAGGACCCAAGACTTTGTTAATCAGGCCGACTAAGGGCAACCTGCAAGCAGATAACCCAAATGTAATGATTGCAACAGTGAAACATGAAGAACATCCATGGCCTTAAGCTTAATGCCAAAAAATGTGTCATCCCCTTTGATAAAATCTCAATTCCCACTAATTACCACATCGATGAGAGCCCACTGAACACTGAAGGCATTATAAGAGATCCGGGGACGCAGGTTGACAGAAACCTCTCCTTCGACCACCACATTGCCACTGTGGTCAGAAAGTCCTTTTAATGTGGGACATCTAATTACCAAGGGTTTTGCATCCAGGAAAAAAGAGGTCATCATCACTCTCTACTCTTCCCTCATTAGACCAATCATTGAGTATAATGCCTCATTTGGCATGTACCTCACTAGACACCTGCAACAGCTGGACAGGACACAGAAGTAGCTCATGAAGAGGATCCTAAGCATTAAACACATGTCCTACATGGACAGACTCAAAAGACTCCAGCTATTCTCTGTCTCCTATCGACTACTTAGAGATGATCTTTACCTGACTTACAAAGCCATGTATGACCCAGCTCTGTTAGAAATGCTACATCTAAAGAAATCCTAATCCCTCCGCACCACATGCTCCAAAGACCTCAACCGCATTGCCACAATCAACAGAACATGCTGAGGGACAGGTTCATAACCCAGAAACTGTCCATGCTCTGGAACAGACCTCCCATACATGTCAAGCAGAGCACCACGCTGTCCCTCTTCAAGAGAGATCTTGATGAGTGGATGGGTAACAGAAAGTTTATTCCGGGGATCACTCCAGTGGCTCTACTTGATAGAGGCACTGGGAACTAACATTGGGTGGCATGATGCCAGGGCACTTCCATAGACTATGCATGTAAAGACCCCAGGGCCATTAGCCTAGTACAAACCTATGAACCTATACTTGCTGAGGCCAAAAGGGGGCAATGAGAATTACTGAGCTCTTTAGCTTGCTTGCTTTCTGTAAAAAATCTGGAATCAGGGGAAGAGGTGGGTAAGCAAAAACAAGACTCAAGGTCCAAGCATGAACTACAGCATCTCTTGGCAATTCCCCCTGCTGCACTTGTTGTTGAGGGGAATGGGAAATAGCTTGCAGCAAGGTCGGCCCCACTGCCAGAAGATCTTCTCTGCCACAGACTGATTGGGAGGTCACTTGTGCGGCATCAAAATGGATCAGCTTAGTTTTCTCCAGAATACGCATTGCAATTAGAAAGTGGTCTGATGAGATCACCCATTCCCATACTCTGCAAAGGGGATAACATCCAGTTCCTCCTTGTTTGCTGATGTACCAAACTACAGCATGTTGTCAATCTGAACTGCAACAGTCCTCATTGGGAGAGTATCTTGACATGCCTGCAACACTAATAGGATTGCTCTCATCTCTAGGACATTGATATGCAACTTGCTCTCTTAGTGGGACCATGTGCCTTCAACCATTCTTCCTAAATATGCCCCCCCCCCACTTCAATTGAGAAGCATCTGTCTTCACTGTGGCTGTAGGGGCTGGTAGAACAAAGGGTCTGCCTAGGTGTAAATTTAGGTAAAATGGAGTGAGCTTGACAGGAAAGGATAGGGGTTGATAAAGAATGGACCAGTTTATAGCCAAAGTCCATTGTAGAACCTGCATAAAGAAATGTGCCAAAGGAAGAAATATGATGACCGCTACCATGGACTCTAATGCCTGCAATACTGACCTTGCTGGAGGAGCTGAATGAGCAAGGAGAAAATGGACCTGACTCCTTATAGTAGAGCTACAATGAGGAGATAAAAAGGGTAGTTGTTCTGTCATGTCTAGAAGAGTACCAATGAACTCCAGGCTCTGGACTGGGGATAGGTTTGACTTGGCAAGATTTATGGTTATGCCCAAAGAATTGCAAATCTAGAGCAAATAGTCCCTGGCATGTAGAAGTAGATGTTTGGAGGAGGAGGTTTGAAGTCAATTGTTCAGATATGGAAACACCTGGGATCCCATTAGTCTCAAGTGAGCTGCCACTACTGCCATGCATTTAGCAAATAGCCTGGGGGCTGTGGTGAGTACAAAGGTTAAGGCTCTGAATTGGTAATGACTGTCTCCCAGACAGAAGTGAAGATGTCTTATGGATTGCCTGTCTATTTTGATATGATAGTATGGCTCCTGAAGATCAATAGAGTACATACAATCATCCTCTTGTAGAAAGTGTAGAATGGACTGGACTATGACCATTTGGAACTTTGCTTTGTTTACATACTGATTTAAATTGCTTAGATCCAAAATGGGTCTTAGGTCTTCTATTTTCTTTTGTACTAAAAAGAAGTGTGAATAAGTCCCAAATCCTATCTGGTATTGGTGGACCTTTAGGATGACTATTTTGTCTAGCAACATTTGGATTTCTTGTGCTCGTGCCTTCCTTTGACTGGGTGGAATGTTGTGAAGTTTTTTCCTTTTGTGAGATGGATGAAGGGAAAATGGTATGTAATAACTGCTTAGCACACATGTATTTTGTGTTATACTTGCCCAAGCATCTGGGTGCAAAGAAAAATGACCCCCGACTGCCTCCACAGCTGGACAGCTGGGCAAGACTTCAGGAATGCTAAAAAGACCTATCTGAAAAAGAATCTCGAAAGCCCTGATTCTACGGACCCTCTCTACCTCTAGGGCGATGTCTACCATTTAAATTTTCTCCCCTGCCTCTGGAGGAATTGTCCTTGCATTGATCTTGGAAAGGTCCCTGAAAGTTCTGGAACCACATTTCCTTGCCACCTCTGTGATTCCTGGAAAAGGTTTGTTGCAGTATAGAAAACTTGTTTCCTGTGGAAGACATCAGTTTTCCATCCTGTTCACTGTCAGTAAGTGCCTCTTTTACTACTGGCCCATACAAGAAAGTGCCATCAAAAGGGGCATGAATATAATATGTCTTGAAGAGTTTTCCAGAGTCACAAAGCTGCAGCCAGGCATGTCTCCTTATAGCAATACCTGAACCGGCGGCTCACGAGATGCCTTCAGCTGTGTGAGAGAGCAACCTCAGTGAAGCATTGGATATGTACAAAAGAGTGGCCAGTTGAGATTATGTTCTTTTGAAATCCTTGGCAGACATGGACTATGACAGGGTACCTGAAAGATCCGTGGTCAAATCTCTCTGAACCTGGGTGAACTGTGCCATATAATTTAGTGACCTCAGAGCAAAGGTTGTCAAGGAATAAACTTGCTTTCCAAACCTGTCCAACACTCTAGACTCCCTGTTAGGTAGACGGACAGTAGAGCTCTGTTCCAGTAGCTCTTTACTGGTGGCTGCTGCCATCACCATAGTATCAACCGGGACCCCTTTGCTTTAATGCAGTCTGTCAGTCAGGGGAGGGGATGCAAACACTTGTTGGGTCTTTTAGGAATGGGTTTGATAATATCTGGCTCCTTCCAACCCTGACAAGCAACTAAATCAGTAACTTCATCTGCTGCGGGGGTGGGGGGTGGGGGTGGGGTAGGGTAACCCAAGATGTAGACAGGCCAGAACTGAAAGCTTTCAAAAACACAGATTCTTCTGGTGAAGGGTTTTGGGAAGACCAACCACTTCCACTCTAGAAACTAAAGGAGAAGTCACCGGCAGACAAGCACAAATGGCTGACAAGTGAACTTTCACTGAGGAGTAAGCCAAACCACTCTTAAGTAACTCACACAAATAGGAAAGAACAACTGGGATATCCATTAAAAGTGGATCCAGATTACATGAAAGACAAAAAGTAGAAAATCTCTTCCATTTAGGTAAATAAGATCTTCTAGTGTTGGGTTTTCTGGTCTCCTGTAGTACCCTAAGAACATCCTCATAAAAAAGGTGTCTGAAAGGAATTAAAAGTTTATCACCTATAGAGTCAGTTGTAAAGCTGACAGATGTGGATGAAGCAGAGATCCCGTGTCCTGTGTTAGAAGGTCCACTCTGTGAAGTAACTTGTGATAACTGCCCTTGGCTAAATGCAGAAGAGGGAACCAATGCTGTCTTGGCCAAAAGGGAGTCACCAGCAAGATTTTTGGTTTGCCTTGCTGAATCTGGAACAGAACTTTTGTATGAGAGGAAAGGGAGGGAATGCATACAGAAACATCCCCTTCCATGAAAAAGAGGTAGTCCTCTCCTGCTGTCATCAGTGTGTTTGTCTACTTGCTCGCAAAATTGCTGTGCATTCCCAGCATTTGCGACCTGCTACAGGTCCCTATACTGCACAAAAATCCAACTCTGTGAAACCTAAAAGATATCAGGAGTTTATGCTGCCCTGAACAACCAAACAATTATATCCCTAAACTGCTGTGCATTCCTAGCATTTGTGACCTGCTACAGTTCCTTTTACTGCACAAAAATCCAGCTCTGTGAAAGCTAAGCCATACCAAAAGTTTATGGTGCCCTGAAGAACCAAACACAATTATATGTATGTTTCACCACATAAAGGTTATTTTGAAAGCTGTATTTTACTGTAATCTGTAACTTGCTAAACACAAACACTTGAGCCAGCAGCAGGGATTTTTTTTACTCTATTTCTTCCTCCTCCAATATTATTACAGTTGCTTGCACATGGTACTGGATTATAGTTTTTCCTCTAGTACCTATAGTAATTTGGTTGCAAGACGTCTTTTGAATTTTATATCCTCCCTATAGACTCCCTTCCCAACTTAAATACATTTTGTTTCATTTTTTGAATTGTTCTGTTTAACCATAGCCGTTTACTATATACATTTTATTTAGGCTCACAGCTGCCAATATCAAGGCAGTCTCACTAATATCTACAATAAAAAGAAGTTATGTACCTACCATAATGTTCCATGTTAGTTGTCTTCATCTCGCGTTCCTTCTTGCTGGTTGGGATCGGAGCCGATCCTCGGCTCCGACTCTGCCATCTTCAATAGCTCGAGAGCTGTTTACTGGCTCGAGGCTACCCCTTATCCCATAATGCCTAGCGATAGCTACCCAGATCTCATTTGAAATAGCTAACTCCAGACATAACAAGAGAATAAACCAGTCAAAAAATCAGTTGACTATACCTGCCATATTCTCTAAGTTAATAGAAGAAAACAAGAGAACACACAGCCAGTGAAACAGGAAAAAAAACTTCTCTCGGTCCACTAGGACAGTGGGACAGAGGGTGTGATGCAAGAAGGAAGGCGAGATGAAGGCAACTTACATAGAACGTTATGGTAGGTACATAACTTCTTTATGTTAAGTTGTCTATCTCGCCTTCGTTCTTGCTGGTTGGGACAGCATCCCTAGCACCTAAAATCCTGGGTGGCTCAGTGGCACTGACTCTTCAGGACAGTGGAACCAAAGTCAGCTCTGCTCCTGGAGACCATATCCAACTTGTAATGAGAAATAAAGGTATGAGGGTTTGCCCACATGGCAGCTGCACAGATAGAATCCATGGGCAACCTAGACTGGAAGGCTACAGAGGTGGCCAAGGCCTTAGTAGAATGACCTTTCAGTTTAATAGGTAACTCTTTGTTCCTTAACTGATAAATGAAAGAAATAGTGTGTGACAACCATCTGGACAATGTTACCTTGGAAACTGGGAGACCTTGTTTGCCCAAGGCATAAGAAAGGAATAGTTGGTCCAACTTCCTTATTTCCTTAGTTCTGTGCAGGTAAAAATGCAATTGCCTATGAACCTCCAATTGATGTAGTTTGTACTCTGCCTTGTTGGCATGATTAGGGAAAAACACAGGAAGATCTATAGATTGGTTTAAATTATTTTCTGAGCAGACTTTAGGAAGAAATGAAGGATTAGTCCTCAGAGCAACCCTGTCCTTATGAAAAACCAAGTAGCGAGGACGAACACATAGCACCTGAAGTTCGGAGATGCGTCTGGCTGAAGTAATAGCTACCAGAAAGAGTGTCTTCTAAGATAGAAACTTGATAGAGCAGGATGCTGCTGGTTCAAAAGGGGGCAGAATTAAGGAGGTTAGGACTAAATTAAGGTCCCAGGGAGGAGGGGGATCTCTCACTGGAGGCCTAAAAAGAGTTGTCCCTCTCAAAAAAGCTTTACAGAGCTTATGAGACTTAATGTTAGAAGTCGAAAAACCAACATGAAAGTTAGAAATGGCTGCCATTTATACCCTGATCATAGCAGATGTGGACCCAGAGTGAAACAGTTGTGCTAGGAATTCCAGAATTTTGTGGACTGGGGCTGAAAAAAGATCCACATTCCTAGCCTCTGCCCAACAAGAAAAATGTTTCCATTTGCTAGCATAAGTTTTCCTCATTGTAGACTTGAGAGAGGAGACGATAATGTCACGGACTGCTGGGGAGATGCTGGGAAGCCTGGCTAAGCTTGGAAGTGGAGCTGGAGAGTTTTGAGGGATTGATGCAACCCGCCTGACTGATGAACCAGGAGGTAAGGAATTGGGTCCAGAGTCCAGGGTTGATCGAGAAGGTAATGGTGCAGGAACGGGAACCATATCTGTCGAGGCCAGTAGGGAGCAATGAGGATCATTTTGCAACCCAACAATATTGCTTTCTGTATAAGTTTGGGTATCAGGGGGAAAGGAGGAAAATCATAAAGAAGTCCCTTGTGCCAATCGTGGACTAGAGCATCTCTGGGTATGTGACCCAGAAGCGGAAGAAGGGAGAAGTAGTTGCTGCATTTGCTGCTGAAGGGGGTGGCAAAGAGATCGCAGCAAGGCTGTCCCCATTTGCAAAAAATGAGATTCGCAACTTCCTGATTCAGAGACCACTCATAAGGCATGAGGATACTCTGCTGAGCCTGTCCGCTATGACATTGGATCTCCCGGGGATGTGCGTCACAATCAGAAAACGTTGGGAGGAAATCGCCCACTGCCAAAGTATGAGTGCTTCTTGACACAGGTGGTAGGATCTGGTTCCGCCCTGCTTGTTGATGTACCACACCACTGACATGTTGTCCGTTTGAATAGCAATGGTCCCAGAAGGAAGAGAGTCTTGAAGGGCTTGCAACGCCAGGAGCACGGCTCTCATTTTCAGGACATTTATGTGCAGATGGTACTCGTGAGGTTGCCACGTGCTTTGGACTGTCCTGCCCAGATAATGCCCCCCCCCCCCTATCAGAGAGGTGTCTGTCATCACTGTGGCTACCGGAGGGTGTTGTATGAAAGGTCTGCCCTGAGTAACTAGTGGGGAGACCATCCACCAAGAAAGATGTCTTTTGCATGCATCCGTGATCATGATCATGTGAGTCATGCGTAGCTCTTGGAAAGACCACTGTGTAAACAGAAGCCACTGAAGAATTCTCATATGAAGGCGTGCTAGTGGAATTAGGAGAATGGCTGCTGCCATGGAATACAGAATTTGAAGGACGTACCTGACTTGGATCCTTTTGCTCTGCATCAGAACCTGTACCTGCTGACGGATTGCGGACACCCTTTCCAGTGGTAGCCTTGCAAACATATCCCTTCTATCTAAGTCTGCTCCTATATAAGTGATAGATTGACAGGACAACAAGGCAGATTTTTCAAAATTTATTGTAATGCTGAGCTGGGAGCAGATTGTGATTGTGTAGTCCCGTGCTTGTATGAGTTGATGCCTGATGGTAGCAGTAAGGAGCCAGTCGTCTAGATACAGAAACACCTGGAATCCTTGACGTCTCAGGTGAGCTGCGACCACTGCAATACATTTGGTGAACACCCTGGGGGCTGTGGTGAGACCAAAGGGCAGAGCTCTGAACTGATAATGACTGGCCCCCAACTGGAAGTGAAGATATCTCCTGGAGCGCCTGTCCATCTTTATATGGTAGTACGTGTCCTGAAGATCTATCGAACACATCCAATTGTCCTGACCCAGAAAGGGTAGAATGGACTGTAGCATGACCATCCAAAACTTTGTTCTTTGCACAGACCTGTTTAGTCTGCTGAGATCCAGAATCGGTCTCCAGTCCCCTGTCTTTTTTGGTACTAAAAAGAACCTTGAGTAAGTTCCGGATCCATGCTGGTCTGCCGGGACTTCCTGGACTGCTCTTTTTTCTAGCAGTTTTGAAACTTCTATTATTGCTTGCTCTTTCAGATTGGGTGGAACATCTGGAAGGGTCTTCCTTGATTGTAAAGGGGGTTGATGGAAGGGAATTTTGTAACCTCCGGATATAACAGACCGTACCCATCTGTCTTGTTTTAATCTTTTCCAGGCTTTTGGGAACAGCAAAAGTCTTCCCCCAACTGCCTCCAGAGGTGAGCAGCCAGGCAACCCTTCAGGGATGCTGGAAGGGCTTATCAGAGAAGGATTCTCTGTTGCCCTGGTTCTGCGGACCCCCTCTGCCACGAGGGCGGCGTCTATTATTATTGTTTCCCCCTCTGCCTCTTGAGGAAAAATCACTACGTGTTACGACAAGACTCCCTGAGATTTATGGAAGCACATCTTCCCACTCTTCTGACCCTTGGGATAAGGTCCAGAGGGAGTGGAAAAATGGACTCCCATGGCAGAGAGAGTCTTGCCTTCTTGCTCACACCTAGTCAAAGTGTCTTTCACCTGTGGTCCAAAAAGAAAGGAACCATCAAAGAGAGGGTTGGTGAAGGACGCTCGAAAGGGTTCCGCAAAGTTACGCAGCCGCATCCACACATGCCTCCTAAGGGCCACACCGGTACCTGCGGCTCTACTCACCCCATTGGCTGCATAGGACATGAGCCTCATGGAGGAGTTAACAACAGAATTAAGCGTTGCTAGCTGGGAAGCTACCTTGGCTTGTGCTCCCTCAGCTGTTGGATCTTTAAGGGTATCTCCGAGCTCTTTAAGAAGATCCCTTTGAAGTCGGATAAAATGGCATAGGTAGTTCAGTGACCTCGTAGAGAAGGTCGCTGAAGTGAACATTCGCTTCCCATATCTGTCCATCGTCCTAGACTTCTTGTTAGGGGGATGGACAGACTGCTACCCCCATGGCATCAACAGGAATGCCTTTGGAAAGGAACTGCTTATCCTGGGGTGCTGTAATGAATTTACTAGGTCTCCTTGGAGTTGGTTCCACTGTATCCGGAGCTGACCAAGCCTTTCCAGCCACCACTGTCATAAGTGGATCGAAAGGCGGAGACACCCAGGAGGTGGAAGGTCGGGAACCGAAGGCATCCAGAAATACAGACTCATCCTCGGTAGGGGGTAGGGGATCCTATTTCCCTCTCTGCTTAAGCATTTTTAGGATGTCCGAAAAGGAAGCATCTTCAGAGGGGGATCTCAGGGACCCTTCTGAATCATCTAAGTCTGTATCAGAAGTGACAGACTCGGGGGAGTCAACGTGCTTCCTCTTACACTTTTTCTTCCAAGGGGGCTCCTCTGAGTGATCAGGAGAGGCCTCAGAAGAGGAGGAAACACCCAATGGGGTGTACTGGAGCACTGGTTCCCTATGCTTAGTGTCTGGAGGAGGAGCAGAGGTTGGCACACGCACTACAGGGGATGGAGCCGGTGGGGCTGAAAGTGGAGCTGACTCAGAGGACAGCACACTCCGCATGACATTGAAGGCGTCCCTGCCACAATGCAGAGAAAGATCCAGTTCAGAAGAAATAGGAATCTTTCTCTGCACCGAGGGGGACGGCTCCAAGGCCGATGTTGGAGCTGAGCTCACCTGCGCCGAAGCTCCGAGGAAAAGAACAGGGTCGGACAAGGTTCCAATGCCACTCGCCCCCTCAGAGCAGACGAGGGAGCCACGGCACCCAGATCCCTCGGTGGAAGGTACCACCGAGGGAATCGGAGCCAATGTCGGAACTGAAGGGGAAAGAGTTATCGGAGCCGATGGTTCTTCTACCCCAACGAACTCCGGCTCCGAACTCTTCCCTCCAAATATCTGCCTAGTAACAACTATTTGCTGTTTTCTTACTAGTTCTCCTATGGTTCCCCCCTCCAAAATCCCATGTCAGGTGTGAGTTTACTTCTACCGCCAAACCAACAGGAGTCATTTTTAAAATAGGTAGTCTTCCTCTGCTGGCCTTACAGTGTGTTTATCCACTTGCTGTTAAATGCATTATTTTCAACTATTTTCTTTTGTGGTGTGATTGTACATACTGTAAATGCATTTTTTCAACTATCTGCTGTGCATTGTACAAATAATTGCTTTATGAGAATGATTACTACTTGCTGTGTGTACTTCTGCTTCTGAGTTGTCTAAAATGTTCATTGTAGTATAACATTTTCCACCTGACGTGCATTATTATGCAGTTCCGCTTTGTGCGAATGTTTGCAGCTGGCTAGTGTATACTTCTAAGCAAAATTACCTGCCACAGAACTGTTCTAAATGATATCTTTTTAAGTTAGTAGCTTCTGTATTCTACTGAGCTGGAGTGTGTTTGTGTAGGTACTATCCCTCAGTATATGTACTGCAGGCTGTGTATTTTCATTAAGTACAATTTAGTGCATTTCTGACTTAGGTTTAGTGACATTGAATTTGTCTATTATTTTTACCTTAAGGTGCGTAGAGAGGTTTGTTGTAGCCAGTAATACATATTTTTTATATGTTGCAGTAATATATATTTCTTATATGTTGCATTATATTGACTACTACAACTGAAATAATAAACCTCTAACTCACACCAACCTCATTTCTATATAGCCACTCCTCTTCTCACTCTCTTCAATCCACATCACCATCTACCTGCATGCCACATCACCTCAGTCACACAATAGCCAGATTGTACAATCTCTTCAGGCTAATACCTCCTACCTAACCCCCCCCCCCCCACTCTTACCACAACCTACATAAAGTATAACCACACCTAAATCCCTACTCACTCCTGTAAAGATACCTACTAAAACATCACAACAATGCAGCAACACTTTATCTGAGCAAAATGTGGCCCCTAACCTTTACATTAATAAAAAACCTTGCCATCACCTCATACTTATCCTCCTACCCTGCTCTGTGTTTTAAATCAGATATACCTGTTGCTCAGGCTGCTACAGAGAGATTGACCTACTGCCAGCTATGATATTAAGAAAAGATAAGTGTTCTCATTTTTTGTCTGCATTTTGATTTAATATCTCTGTAATTTGTACAACTGTACTTATTCTTCTTCTTGTGTGTTATAGCTGTATATCTCTTAGTGTTGACCCCGGTTGTAGTGAAATCCTTTGTCTGGTGGCCTTGTCTGTTTTCTTGGTGGCAGTAAGTTTTCAGAACTAGTTTCATCCGGCCAAAGTATTTTTGCATCTGTATTGTTTGGTTTCTGTCCTGTGTTTTAAATCAGCTATACCTGTTGCTCAGGCTGCTGCAGAGAGATTGACCTACTGCCAGCTGTGATATTGAGAAAAGTGTTTATTCTCATTTTTTGTCTGCATTTTGATTTAATATCTCTGTAATCTGTACAACTGTATTTATTCTTCTTGCTTGTCCCCACCCACATTCCCTGCTATTGTTTTGGTGTTAGTGTTGGTGGCTCTGGAACTGCCCGCCCCTCCTGCGTCTGTATTTGAACACTCCTTCTGAGTCCATCTCATTTGCTCACTTAACTGAATACAGTGAGATCATATTCTGAGTCTTGTGTTCACTCTACATAATACAGAGAGAAGATTTGAGAAGGCCAACCCACTTAGGTTCTTCCTTCCTCTCTCCTTGCACTTTACTAACAAAAAAAAATGTCATCTCCTTTTACTGTATTTGTGTTTCCTCCTACTTTATTTTGCTTTTGCCTCTTCTTAAAAGTACTCAATTTTATTTATTCTGCTGCACTTATTGCTGCTTAGTAGTAGCCTGATTACATTGCAACTGTTATTCTAAGTCTTTTGGTTTAAGCACTTGGGTTCATACCAGTTGTTTTACATTAAGGTTTATGGTCTGCACTGTTGTGGCAAGACAGGTAGCTTACATCCTTCTCAGCTGGGAATTGCTGATTAAAAGCTCAGTGTCTGCTATTCTAAAAGTGTATTAGTTCTGGTTTAAGCACTTGGGCTTCAGGCCAGTTATTTGACATTAAGAAGGTTTGTGGTCTGCACTCTTGTGGGAGGAGAGGCTGGATTCTGCCCTTCTGAGTTGGAAATTTTTGGTCACAGGCTTATTGTGCCTGCTTATTTGAACTGTTTCTTTCTGAAATTGGTACGCCTTGTTGTTGTAGCATAGGACCAGATTCAGGCCTGCTGAATCTAGCTTTGTTTCTATATCTTGAGTACTAATCAAGGCCATCTTTTTTGGAGAAGGTTCCCCTGCACCCTAGTAGCAGCAGTGTGCAGTTAGAACTTGTCTGATTGAAGACTGCTGGAACAGGGCTCAGTTTTGACTTTTTTTCTGGTTAATTGGGTAACTTGTTTAAATCAGACTGTTTGTTTTCTATTGTTTTTATATATATATATATATATATATATATATATATATATATATATATATATAAACAAAAATTGCACTTTATTCATCTGCTTTTACTGTATTTGTGTTTCTTCCTACTTTATTACTAGGGGCATTGACTATAACTCTGAACTGAGATATATAACAATAATCATCTTTTTATGTGCTTTTAAAGTGTTTTTTGATTGTATCTGCTTTATTTTCTGAAAAAAAAAAAATATATATATATATATATCTATATATATATATATCTATCTATATCTATATATATATCTATATATATATATATATATATATATATATATATATATATATATATATATATATATATACTTCATTCCCTCCTTTCTAAGCTAGTATAGTCCAGTTTTCAGGTTAGTGCTGACTTCAGGGCTGTGTTACAAATCTCTGTGTTTGCCCGTACCTTACTTGGATAGAAGGAAGTTTCTCTGTTCACCTGTGAGAGAGGGGAGCTTTGAGCAGCCTATCTGTCCCAGGAGGAGTGGTTTCAGCCCAGAAAGTAGTAGTTTATTGGCCATTTTGGGCTAATTTCTATCTCTTTCATTTCCCTGTTATAAAAAACACATTTGCCCAGTTTTGCACGCTGGACAGCGCCGGTTAGCTAGGGTATAACTATTCCCAGCTCCAAAAAGTCTCCTCTTCAGTTCTTCCCTTGGAACCAGACAAACTTTCAACTTAAGCACTCAAGCCATTCATTTCTAAGCCCCGCACTTGCTCAAAACTCATAGCAAGCACTTATAAACCCTAGCACTACAGAAGGACAAGGCTCTCTATTCGACCTTACCAGCCATTCAGTAAAACAGTTCACTGTACCTATCCAGGCATGTCCAAAGGGCAGTTTCAGGTGTACTCTCCAGTCCAACTGATGAATCTGGGCATTTTGAGGCAATGTTACAACTGCCTCATGTACACAGACAACCCTCTCCTCCTACAACCAAACACTAATACATGTGAGAGATGCAATTATACAGCCAAACTGGAGGCTAAGCTTTCTAAGCCCAAGACCGGATCAGACAGTCAAGAGGAAAAAGGAAATACTGGCATCACGCCACCAGTCTCACATAGACCCATTAAACCAGCACCAGCAAAAAACACACGTAAATACACAAAAACATACTCGGGGGCTCTAAATAAAAATCTGCAAAAGCAACAGAGACCTCCAAAGCAGACATCCAAGCAACCTCCACCCCCCCAACACAAACCATGAAACACATACTTCACAAAATCAGTGTGCCACGCAATCACAGCCCTCAAGGCAAAATAACATGCCCAACATACTACTAATAGGTGACTCTATAGTCAGGCACACTGACGTCCCACTCACTAGGCTGAATAAGGAGAAGGTTACTGTTAGCTGCCTGTCGGGTGCCAGGATCCGCCACATAACACAAGCACTCAGGTCACTCCAGAACAAGTACAAATATGACTCTGTCATTGTCCATGTTGGTGTGAATGACCTGAGCCGTACCTCCCTGGACTACATGAAAAGAGACATGGAAGAGCTCTCTGATCACATAGCCCAGACCAGTATGACCCTGACATTGAATACCATCCTGCCCTCATCAAGAATGATACCAAGGTATAAAGAAAAAATTATCAATTTCAACAACTGGCTAAGTTTCTGGTGTCATTCAAAGGGGATCCAGTATCTGTCTGCCTGGGATGACATCCACGACAGGCCACACTGCTTTGCTAGAGATGGCTTGCACCTGTTACCGTTAATCTTTCGAATACTGGCCAAGGCTCTTGCCACCTCCATAGTGCCTTTTTTAGGCAAGGATCAAAAGACAAACCCACTGCCGTAAATAGCACAAGTAACAAAAATCTGAGGGTAATACTACTCAATGCCAGAAGTCTAAACCTCAAAATGCATGCACTCGAGGCACTCCTCAGTATGGAGAAAATCAATATATGTGCAGTAACAGAAACCTGGATTAAGACTCCAGAGAGCACCCCAGCACTACCAGTGTACAACTCATACCAAACATTTTGGCCACAGAACCTGGACCGAAATACAAAAGGTGGGGGAGTATCCATATTCATCAAGGATACCCACACCTCCAGGTTTGTGGCACAGCACGATGCTTCAGAGATTATCCCCGTGCAACTAACAATGGGCAAAACTGCAATTCAAATTGTAGCTTGCTACAGATCACCCACCATGTCCCAGGTCCCCCATTCCGCATTTCTGGAAACACTGGGTAACATAAAGGTCCTACCAACACCCTAATATTGGGTGATTTCAACTACCCAAACATTACCTGGGAGAACTACTCAAGTACTAACTCCCTTGCCCAACATTTCCTAGAATTTATAAACTCAAACACTTTGGAAAAACTGGTCAACACTCCCACCAGAGGTGACAACATACTGGACCTGGTCATCACCAACATGGGCGACTGGTGTTCCACACCGGAGGTCGACCCTTCGCTGGTTAGATCCGACCATAAACAAATCACTTTGGATATCCACATTCCACCCCCACCCCCCGGACAAGGAAACCACCATGAAAAACTTTTCAAAAGCAAACTTCACATTACTTAAGACGGAGGTGAAAAGTTTCAAATCCCCATGATAAAGGATAATGCTGTCAAGCTGAAAAATTCTTTACTAATGCATTCTACGGGCACCTACAAGATGGCATGGATCGTGCTATCCCAAGCAAAAGCAAGGCTCACTCATCCAAGAAAAGGAAACCAGTCTGGTGGACCCCTGCCATAAACAAGCTATATAATAGAAGGAGGAAATTAGTACAGAAAAAAGTAAAATCCCAAGAAGGGAAGACATCCCTGATCAGTATCAGCAAGAAACTATGATTCCTCATAAAAGAACCATATCCAACCTCTTAACATACCTCTAGGTCTTCACTAATCTTAAGGGATATGTCAGCAGAAAGAGGTGCAGTGGAAGATGATTCAGGCCTAGGCTTACTTACCTTCCTCTTCAAAGGTGGCTTGACCACAAGACCACAGAACCCTCCATAACATTCTTAGCTAGTCATTTCAAATGTTTGTTCTCAAAGTAGCAGAAAGATGGCTTTGCAAGGTCTTTGGGACAAAGGCCTGACAAATAGCAAAGGAATGGTGGTCATGATTTGGGCCTAGATGAAACAGACAAAGATTGTGGCTATCCTTATGTGTAATTTGCCTTCCACACCTCCACTTGCCTTTCTGGATGACATGAACTAAACAAAAATAGCAGTAGCAATAAAAATTAAAATCCAACAGGGCACTTACCTGATATTTGGAAGCAGTAAACAGAAACAGGCAGCAGACTGATGTACAAGTCAAGCGTTCTGAATGGTGGCAGAGAATTTCTGAGGACTGTTCATGCGGATGTCCTTTTATGGCTGACGTTCAGTAAGCCATACATGTGACATCCCACATACTTGCAGTAGGTAAAAGCTGCTGTATGCTGGCTGGACATTGGGTCACTTGGGGTGGAGGATCTCCCACATGTTAAGAATAGTGCAATATTAGAACAGAAGAGCATATCTAAGGAAACCCTTGGAGTCTGACAACAAGATGTTTACACTCACTATCAAAGTTAGAAAGATGTAAACTTGATTTTTTTTTAACAGAAATAGAATAGTTCTGTTACCAACTATGGTAGCAAAAGTTACCCTAAGTTATGGTTAAAGCAAAATACCAGCAATGGTAAACAAGTACTACTGAAAAAAAAAGGTATTAGAGTGAAGAAAGGGAAAGAATACCCTAATGCCAGCAAACATAATTTAGAGGAAAGATATGGAAAAGTAGAATAATACAACAGAAGAAAAGATCAATAAAAGTTTTTCACTCATGAAACCAATGGTGGCTCAAGGGTTTGGAAACTTATGCCTGTTCGCAATGGTGGCAAATGAGATCTGAGGCTTTGAGGATGCAATAATGCATTACGGGTAGAGGGAGGAGCTCGAGAGCTGGATCCTAAGTCTGGAATAAGTGGCTGATTCAGATACGAGGATCTGATCCAAACCTACATTCAGGAAGAATGAAAAGGATTAACATCAGATCATTTGTCATTGTTAATATGGATATTGTGATGTTAAGATATTTTAATTGTAATGTAAGAAAACAAAAAGAAAAAATAACAAAAGATATAATTACTTTGAGAGACGTAATAAAGGCAAGGCAAAAGAAAATAGAGAAATAAAAATAATTTATATATATCATGAATAATGCAAAGACAGACAGATTGTGTTATGTATTCGGACACAATAAAAGAAATGAAAGGAGGAATGATGAAAGCAGAATGTTCAGCCCACGAAGGAATACGATCAGTGGGGAAGAATGAAGAAGTAATTAAAATAGGAAAAGGACTAAAAAATGAATGGAGTGTATATTGAAAACCTGACAAAGTAAAAAATAATATGGGAAGAGTCTAAAACAAGGCTTTTGTATGATAATTGGACCAACTGCTGATTAGAGTATAATAGAAAGATTAAAAATGTATATACGGAAACAGAAAAAAAGTTATTTATGTGAAGAAAAGAAAACATATGAAGAGATTAAAAAATAAATGATGGAATATAGGAATAAGTAGTGAATATATGTGGAGATGGAAAGAGAATTATTCAAGGAGAATAAAAAGCAAACACAAAACAAGTTAGGAAGACAGGAATTGCTAGTTAAAGTGAATAAATAAGAGATAATACCTTTTAAAATAAGAAAGTAAAAAAAAAATCAAACTATGATTATAGATGGTATTAAATTGGATAATGTGCAAGGAGGGAGGGTGGCCTAATGGTTAAGGTATTTGCCTTACAAAAACAAGGTGCAGGGTTTGAGTCTCACATGGGATAACTGGCTAGGCTTATAATACAAAAAAAAATGATTGAATATTTAAGTAATACATTTACAAAAAATAGGATTTCTAAATAAAAGAAAAGAAAGAAAATGTAAAGTAGAAAGGCTGGATGAAAAAAAATCATTAAAGAAGGACACAACTGTTGAAGAAGTAAAAGACATTTTAAAAATGTTAATGAACATTCTGCTTTAGGACCACTTGGATTGCATTACAAGGGGTATAAAAATATGACAGAACAACAACGTAATATGTTAGTTGAATTACTCAATGAACAGAAGGAATATGGGTTAGTTAAAGAAAAAAATTGTGAAGGAGGTATTAAATTGATATGGGTATAGGGAAGTAAACAGTTACTAGATAATTGGAAAACAGTAACTTTGATGAATGATAATAAAATATTTATGAGAATAATACAAACAATATTGTAAACAGTATTAACAATATGGTAAGAAAGTGTGTATGGTATTAAAAAGACAGGAAAAAGTAACAGTAATAATTAAGGAAGTACTGTATAGTATTACTGAGGAAGGAGATAAAGTAAGGATTATAGCATATGGCAATGTAGAAAGGAAACAGTTATGGGAAATACTGGAAGCATATATACAAGATGAAAAAATTATAGTTTATTTAGAACTGGATATGAACATAATTATATTGGTGTAATGGTGAATGGATAGAATAAAGGGAGGACTTGTATATAAAATGAGTTAGGCAGGAATGTCCAATAAGTAGTGCAATTTTTGCTTTAATTATGAATGATGTTTAAGAATAAATCAGAGATGGAATAGATCAGACTATCTATAAGATTTGAAATTAAATAGAAGTGCACTTCCCATGCATGTCAAACAGAGCACCTCACTGGCCCTCTTCAACAGAAACCTTGATGAGTAGATGGGAAATAAAAAAATTCACCCTGGGGATCACTCCAGTGGCTCTACTTAACAGAGACACTGGGCACTAAGGTCAGGTGGCACGATGTCAAGCTAATCCTATGGGCTAGGTCTGTAAAGGCATCAGGGCCATTAGCCTAGTACACACCTATGAACCCAAGTACCTTTAGTTATGACTTATACAGATGATGTAGTAATTATTGCAAAAACACACTAATTCACTACCACACCCTCCTCCCATCTAATATCCCATTACCCTCCTCTCTATCACATCTAACTCCAACTACCATGCTCTCCCTTGCTCCTAAAATCCTTATCTCTACATCCATCATCATCCTTCTTCTTCTACCTCTTTACCATGCCAGCTCCTATAGTGATTTCCATTTACACCCTCCACCTCTTCCTCCCCACCCCCTCCTTACAGCCCACTTCCACAACATCTCTGCCTCTTTAGTTCCCTCCCACCCTATCCTTCTCTTAAAAGTAAACGTTTTCACCAAGCACTACTAAATACTACAAACCTAAACCCATTCACTACCAGCCACTTCTATCTAAGTACAAACCTAATAAACTTATTCCCCATTTCACTTACCTTTGCTTAGCTGGCGACATTCACCCCAAGTCAGGACCAAACTTTTCTCCAATGAACCACCTCAGCACCAATAACAATACCACCAGTAAATGCCTCAAATTCCATACCATCAACGCCCAAAGCTTAAAAAATAAATTAACCCTCTTTCATGCCTGGCTCAATCACAACTTACCTCGCATTGTAGCCATCTCTGAAACTTGGCTAAAACCTCACATAAGTGACTTTGAATTCCTTCCCCCTGGATTTCATTCTCTCCGATCTGACTGCCTAAGTAGAAGAGGTGGTGGCATAGCTTTGATCTACTCCAACCACTTGTCAATCACTCCTTACCCTAATCCCATCCCTTCTTTCAATAATGCTGAACTTGTAACTGGCCTACTAAAAATAAACAACCATAAAAGCATCTGCATCATTTCCCTCTATATTCCTCCTGGTAACAACACCAATACCCTGGAAGACATCCTCTCCTGGACCTCCTCTAATATTAAGCTAGAAACCTACATTATGGGAGATGTAAATATTGACTGGGAAAAAATCATTAACCCTAATCCCACCATAACAATCAACCTATTTAACTTCACTCAACTTACTAACTTCATTACTAGACCTAACAAAACCAACCTCCCAGGCTCCATACTTGACTGGATCCTAGTAGCTCATCCTAACAAAATCATAAAATCTGGTGTTATTCCTGACCCATTAGGAGACCACCTCCCTGCCTTCACCCTTCGAGCTACACCCACTTCCCCACACTCTCACCAGTACATTCATACTTGTAACCTATCTAACTTTAACCCTACTACTTTCTCTGATTCCCTTAAACTAATTAACTGGAACCCCCTAAAAACTCTACCATTAGATGCAGCCATTGACTATTTCAATTCAACATTCGTAACTGTCCTCAACTCCCTAGCTGCAATAAGAACAAAAAGAGTTAAAACTAAGACCACCCCATGGCTCACCAAAGATACCAAAAAGATTATGCTAAAAAGAGATAACACCTGGAAAGCCTACCTCCAGTACAGCCAGAAATCTTGCTTAAATATAAACAGCTGAGAAACCTTTCCAAAAAACAAGTCATTACAGATAAAAAGTCTTACTACATCAAACTACAAGCAAATCATGCAAAAAACCCCAAACAATTCTGGAACTCTATTAATTCCCTCCTTAGGCTAGGTACAAAAAACAACCCCAGTCCTGACACCAGCAAATCTGACCTTGAAATTGCCTCTCTATTCAATACCTTCTTCACCTCTTCTATTGCTGAGCTAACCAAGACCTTTACCAACAATAACCCTCCACCCCTCCCTGCTCAATCTTTCCTTCCCTCCTCCCCACCTTCTTTCAAATTCAAACCCGTCTCCACCAACCTAATAAAGAAACTTCTCTCTAAACTAAAGCCTTGCTCCAATGCCCGTGACAGCATTCCTTCCTCCTTCCTAAAAATAGCCTCAGACGTTATTGCTCTGCCTATCAGAATCCTGATCAATAGATCACTACTTTAATCCTATGTACCCAAACTATGGCGTACTGCATTTATTCTTCCACTCCACAAGGGTGGCAAAAACTGTAACGTCTCCAATTTCTGCCCCATAGCCATCCTCTCCCCAATCTCCAAACTTCTTGAAAAATGCATCCACCTGCAGCTCTTGCCATTCCTTACCAAACACCAGCTACTCTCTCCTACCCAACACAGCTTCCGCCCAGGACACAGTACCAACTCCACCCTTCTCTCCTTCTTACATTCTGTCAATTTAGCCCATGACTCTGGAAATATGGTATCCTCTATTCTGCTGGACTTATCTAAAGCTTTTGATACCATCTCCCATACCCACCTACTAAACCATCTCTCTAATCTCAACCTCTCCCAAAAAACTCTTTCATGGTTCTCCACCTATCTTTCTGACAGGTCCCAAGCCGTGAAATGGAGCCAGGCCACCTCCAATTTCCTTCCTACCCCCACTGGAGTACCCCAAGGTTCCATACTTGGCCCGTTGCTATTCAATATCTTTATTAATGACTTCCTCAAAGCCATACCTAATACCAAAATTTTGCAATACGCTGATGATTCCACTTTTATCTGCTGCGCCACTAACCTAACAGAGCTCCAATTTCTGACACAAACTGCCTTCTCAACCACTGAAAACTGGATGCTCCAAAATCACCTCTCACTAAATGCCAACAAAACTAAGATCCTTCTATTCTCTCCCTCAAAATCCTCCCCTCTTGATAAAAACTCACTTCAAATTACCAGCCTTAACAACTCCACTATCGAGATCATACCCTCCGCCAAACTTCTTGGGGGTCACTATTGATGATCACCTAAAATTTAACACTCATATCCAGCTAAACATCAAGAAAACACACATAAAACTTGGCCTATTTTACAGAAACAACCACTTCCTCTCTCCTACCACCAGACTAACTCTTGCCACAACCTATGTCCTTCCCTCTCTACTGTATGGTGCTCCTCTGCTCACTAATTTATCTTCCACACTTACTTTCAAACTGGAAGTATGTTACAATAAAATCTCCAGATTCATCACCAATGCCAAATCCTCCTCTCATCACTGCACCTCCCTTCACTCATTAAACTGGCTTGAACTCCCCAATCAACTTGACTTTCTCCAAATCACCACAGCCCACAAATTGTTATTCCAACCCACTAACTGCCCTGCACTATCCAATATACTACAACCATATATCCCCCTCAGATCCCTTAGATCTACCCACCAAAACCTGATTACTGTTCAAAAACCCAAGTGCCCAGCTGGTCAGCTTCTGTTATCCTTTTCCCTAGCTAAAAAATGGAATGCTCTGCCCTCCACACTGAGGACCTGTGACAACCTTAATAACTTTAAAACTCAACTTCATTCCTACCTCTATCTAAACTGGAAATGCAGTTGTACTCTGCAGCCCATACCTCTCAAGCTCTCCTCCCCCTTTACTCCTGGATAACCTTCTTACCTTCCTAACCTCGCTCTCAAATGTAGATTGTATATGTAACTAAACAGTAAAATCTAGCTATTATGCTATATGCCTGTCTTTTTCTCCTGAACAAAACTGTAATTGTTTGTTTTTTTTTCTTTTTCTGAATGCAACCTGTTGTTTGTAATGCAAACTGTCTTTGAAGCTATTCGTGTAAGTAAACTTTGTGTTGTGGAGCTTTTCTCCCCGGGCCTCCACTGAAAATGGGCCCCCTAAGCCCAGTGGACCTCCCTGGTCGTCAAAATGGTATAAATAAATAAATAATAAAAGAAGTGGAAAAAGTGCCCTGTTATGCAGGTGTAAATATTAATAAAAATAGTAAAGGGTTAGGAGAAATGTGAAAAAACATTGGAATAAATCTTAATACGAAAAAATGGGATATTGGGAATTAGGTTTGGAAGTTATGAAAAGAGAAAGGAACAATGGGAAAGGTATTAGAAGCAATACAATTAAATTATGGAAAATTTTTACATTATGTTTTAGAAAGAAAATATACTTAATAAACTTACAGGTATTAGGAAAAGTGAGTTATTTAGGTTCAGTCATAACATTTCCAGCTGAAATGGGCAACTGTATTTATATTATTATGGGGATGAAGGCAGAATCCGCAAAAAAAAGGGATTATTTATAATAAAGAGGAGAAGGATGACTTAATTAGAAAAAAAACCTTGCCCTTGTTTAATGAAATGGATGATGAAAGAAATGAATAAAAAAGCGGTATAAAGATTTTTGGAAGGTATAAATTTCAGAAAGAGAAATCGAGAATAAAGGATAAGAAATTTACGGAGATGAAAGAATGGAGAAAAAGAACAACATATTGGCAAATGGATAAAATTATACTGAACAGAACAGGATGATGTGATATGATATGAGAAAGGTATGTTAGATTTTTTATGTAGATTTCTGGGATGGTTTGAATGAATAAATAATTTAAAAAACTACAAAAAGAAAGAAAGAAGCATTTCAAAAATGTGATAAAGGGAAAGATTTAATGTGGAGACTGATGTTAAAAAATTACCCGTAAAAGGAGAAATTGAGTATAAAGCATTTGGGGAAAGAAACTGTGGTAAGTATAGTAAAATGGAAATAACAGAGCATAATTTTCAGTGTGATAGGGTTAAAAAAACTATTGGCAGGTGATGAGAAAACAGAAGGAAGTTGAAGATTTAAGAAAAATAAATATGGAGAGTGTAGTGTGTGTGATTATTTTGGAGATTATAGTAAGAAAACGATAGACAAGACAGATAAAACGTGTACAGCAATAATTTATCAAATATGGCAATCAAGAACAAAAAAAGTTTTATTTAATAAGATATGGGACATGATATTAATTAAGACAAAAATAAGAATAAGGATGTGGAATAAAGAACAGGGTATACAAAAGAAGAGAGAAGAAATGTATAATAATGCTATAGGATACATTTTGTTGTTGTTATAATTACAAGAAAAGAAATTAAGGTATTGTTTTATTAATATTTTTGAGTTGTAATAAAGTACTCCAATTCTGTAGTGGAGAAGAAGTGAAGCACTCTGTGAAGGTGTTTGTTAGGTGGCACTGGACGGCTAATACTGCAGTTCTGGGAATTCCAGGATGGAGGAGAGTACAGCAGAGCTGGACACAAAAGTTTCAGAGTTGGAAAACAGACAGCTGAAGATATAAGTGCTTGCAGATTTCATGAGGAGGAACCACAGGAAATAGAGGAAACTTGATTGAGTGACATGGTGGAGAAAGTATTACAGGAGGAAGAAAGTGAGAGGTTGAAAACATTAGCAAAAGCTGATGAAGAGAAAAACAATGAAGGAATACTATGCTGGTAAATTAGACAGTTATCAGGGTTTATCTCTACAACAGGGTTTTTTTTGCTCAAAGAAACGAGTTATGAAAATATAGCAAAACATGGAAAATAAAAGAAGGAGCTGAGAAGGGGCAAACATTTGCAGTTTCTCAACAGGCAAAATAGGACAACCTGAGATAAGAATAAAGTACAAATGAAAGCAGAGTAAACGGGTATGGCATTATGGATAGCATTATTTTGTAGCTATGGTTTAACATAAAATACATAAGAGTGTTAACTAATATGGGAGCTGACCAGTTCTATGAAGTGATATTTGAAAGCTTTAACTTGCTGGAAAAAAATATGACTGAGACAGAGAAAAGAAATACAGCGGCATCATGGAAAGACTATTTCATAGTTTGGGACTATAACAAAAAAGAAAATAAATGTGCTACATAGGACATCAAGTATAGCTGAGCATGAGTTAAAACTGTTTTTTTTTCTTTCACTATTTAGTAAACTACATGAAGTAAAAAATATATGATGAAAAAATCTGGGGATGGGTAGGAAGTGTGCATAACAATGGATGTTAAGGATGAGAAAATTCAACATACTTCAAATACAGTGAGTGAATGTTAAGAAGGGATTTGCTAGGTACTGGTGCCAACCTAAAGCAAGTTATTTCTGTGTGGATAGAAATCAATTAATACAAGACTGTAATTGCAGTCAGTGTGGGAACAGCAGATACACACAGTAAAACATGTAAACATTTTGTATAACACATAAAGATTTTGGACACTTCTAGTTTTACAGTCCCATATTAAAAAAGGAAAGTGTGTAGATGAAGAAGAAAGCTCAGAAGAAAGACAAAAATATTACTACTGAGCATGTTGTGTCTTTACATGAAAAAGTAAGGCATTGTTTTGTTTAATATTGTATGAGTTTTAATAAAGTACCCCTATTCTGTGAAGGAAAGGGGGTGAAGCACTCTCTGGAGCTGCTACGTGGCACTGGAGTTCTGGGAATTCAAAGATGGAGGCAACTGCAGCAGAGCTGGAGGAAGGAGCAGGAGTAAAACTTACTGAAGGAAGGAGAAGGAGGTAAAATAACTGTTGCAGAGTTAGAAAACCATAAGACTGGATACATAACTGGTTGTAGATTTCATAAGACCAAACCACAGGAAGGAGAGAAAGCTTGAGTGAATGACATAGTGGAGACAGCATTACAGGAGGAAGAAACTGACAGGTTGAAAACACAAGCAACAGCTGATGAAGGGAAAACAATGGAGGAATGATCTGCTGGTGGAATAGGCAGTTATGAGGGCTTACCTCTTCAACAGGGTTTTTGTTACAAGAAAGAAGTTATGAAGATGCAGTAAGGCAAGTAAGAATGAAAGAAGGAACAGAGAAGTGACAAATATTTCCAGTTTCTCAAAAGCCACAAAGAGGACAACAACCAGCAGTAAGAATAAAATGTACAAGTGATGGCAAGGTGAACACGTATGGCATTATGGTTTACCATAAAATACATAAAAAATATTAATTTATTTAGCAGCTGAAACTTTTATGAAGTGACATTTGAAAGCTTTAACTTACTGGAAAAAAAATATGACCGAGACTGAAAAAATACTGTAGCACCAGGGAAAGACAAATTATTTCAGGATTTGGGACTACAAGCAAAAAAGAATATACATGTGTGATTTCAGGATATAGTTGAGGATGAGTTAAACTGCTTTTTTCACTATTTGGTAAAGTACATGAAGTTAAAAATATGTGATGAAAGAAGTCCATAGGGTTGGGAAGTGTGGGTAACAATGGATGTTAAGGATGGGAAAATTCAATAAACTTGAAATACAATAAATATGAATGGTAAACGAGAGGATTTGCAAACCCAAAGCATGTTATTTCTGTGTGGATGGAATTTTTTTTTTTAATTGCATTCGATAACTGGGAAAGTCAACTGGACACAGGTCCTTTTTCAGTGGAGGCCCGAAGAGAAAAGCTCCACAAATAACAAAACAATTGACATAAGTTGAGCACAGCAATTGAGATAAGTTGACAAATAGTATATCACAGTATACAAGTTGATTTAGAAAACATACATTGATAATATACAATTTGAAAGAAACAAATACACTCAAAATAGCTGTACATACAGATGTGTCATAAAAAACATTGTAAATCAGTGTAAGATAATTTAGAATGTAGCCCCCATAGGTACAGTAGCATATACAGCAATTTCTGGGTAGTGAATGCTCAAAGTGGTAAGGTGAGATTGCAGTATACAATGGTAGAACTAGCCTGGCCAAGTACAGGAACATAGCCATGTAGTATGAAGGTGAGTTCTTAGTGCTTTCTTAAACTGAGTTAGTGAGGAGATGAAATATATATTGGTTGGCAGTGAGTTCCATGTTTTAAAAATGCAGTTAGAGAAGAGTGATTCACCTGCTGTGTTACTGACTTTAGTTACTTCAAGAAGGAATTTATTACTGGTATAAAGATGAAGTAGGTTTTGTAGTGAGGGGATTTTTTTCTGGTTGGTTAAGGATTTTATGAGCAAAAGTACATTGGTTGTATAGTAAAAGTTGGGGGGAACTCTATCCAGTTAAGCAGATATAGAGACGTGCAGTGGTGTGCCCTGAATGGGGCATCAGAGGAAAACCTAGCTATTTTGTTGTAACAGGAGTCTAATTTAGCTAGGTCTGTCTTCCTGATGTTAGTAAGAATTGGTGAAGCATAGAGAAGTGTGGAGACAAGATGAGTGCGTGTTATTGTAGATTTTGTGTGTTTGGTAAAATATTGTTTATTTCTATAAAGGGTACCCAGCTTTTTATTTACTTTCTTAATGGTCTGGGTGATATGTATGTCAAATCTTTTAATACAAGACTGTAACAAAGTTGTGGCCAATGAGGGGAGAGCAGACACGCAGTTAAAACATGTAAACCCTTTTGCAGAACACAAAGAATTTGGACACTTCTAGTTTTAGAGTCCCAAATTAGGAAAGGAAAAAGTAGATGAAGAAGAAAGTTAAGACAGACAAACAGTAGAAATATTACTACAGAGCATGATGAAATAGAAGATAGTATGGGAAAGGGGATAATGAAGAAAGATTAAACAATGAAGAGGTAATCAGTGAGAAATAACAGTTCAACATGAGATGATCAACAGAAGAGAACAGAATTGCAATTATGGAAAGTAAGGAGGAAGAAGAAGGAGAAATTATTACAGAGAAGAACAGAATAGTGAAAATCTATTGGTGGGAGACTTAGGAAAAGGAAAAGACAAAAAGAAGATCTGGAAGTAAAACACTTACAAAAAGGAAAATGATGACATATGAATTTTTGCATTAAACGTGAATATCATTAGACATTATATAAAAGATTTGGTGGTGGAATGGTGAAAAAAATAAAAAAAATAGATTTTCTTTGCTTGCTAGACAACAGATGTAACAAAGAAGAAAAAAAGGAAAAATACAGGCAGTATGGGGGAAAGAATAATTGTTTGACTGATAGGAAATGAGATATGTTCTGGAATATGAATTCTTATAAACAAATGAAATAAGAAACTCAGATGTAACAGTAGTTGTAAGAACATAGCTCTCAATGTCTTAGCACAAAAAAATCTGAACAAAGGCAAAAATAATGGGAGGACAAAACCCCATAAATAGAGAAATATTTTAAATATTGCTCTTTTAAACTTAGAAAGTTGCTAGAATAAAAGGTGTTGTGTTGCCGTGTATTTTCTGAGCGATAAAACAACTGAAAATCAAATGCCTTTCAATAGTCCTCACTGATTTGCCACTAAAATCCTGAACCACAAATCTTATGAGGAACAGACCAAAATATAAGGCAAAAATCTGGACAGTTGAGAGGTATGTGTACCAGGAAGAGTAGTCATTTGTGATATGGGACTGAGACAAAAAGTACAATATTAATAGCGATTTACACATATACTAATATGACAAAGTGAAAAAAGTTGTTTTAAGAAAAAAAAATAATTTGTGTTGATAAATATGTCAATAATGATGGTAGAAGATTTCAACTGTAACCTGTGCAAAGAAAATTGAAATATCACAGGATATTAACATGTAAAATAAATTAATAACATACAGAGGTTTATAGGGCAGAGAATGTACATAAAAAAGTGGAATTTGTAAGATAAAAACTGATTATATAGTTTACTTTACAGACAAGAAAGAAACAATCAAGGGAGTACAAATGGCAGAATTTTCAGATCAAAGAGAAGAATGGACTAAAATAGGGGAAGACAGCGACATAATGAAGGAGGGAAAAGGGATAAAGAGATTAACTCTATAGCTTAAACACAAGGAGAAATGATAAGACTGAAAGAAATATCATGGAAAGAACATATGACAATAAGACCATTTTCTAAAGACTGGACACAGTGGCTGGTAGTGTATAAGCAGACATTTAACATATAGTTTACTTTAATGACATGAAAGAAACAATCAGGGGAGTACAGATGGCAGAATTTTCAGATCAAAGAGCAGAATGGACTACAATAGGGGAAGACTGACATAATGAAGGAGGTTACAATTTTTCCCTTGGAACTAGACAAACTTTCAACTTAAGCACTCAAACCATTTACTTCTCAGCCCGGCACTTGCTCAAA
This sequence comes from Protopterus annectens, assembly GCF_019279795.1. Taxonomy (NCBI): domain Eukaryota; kingdom Metazoa; phylum Chordata; order Ceratodontiformes; family Protopteridae; genus Protopterus; species Protopterus annectens. The sequence continues at coordinate 1,509,888,362 of NC_056729.1, read as the reverse complement.
ACTCATAGCGAGCACTAATAAACCTTAGCACTAGACCCCCCCTATACTGTAGAGAAGGACAAGGCTCTCTATTTGACCTTACCAGCCAATCAGTAAAACAGCTCACTGTACCTATCCAGGCATGTCCAAAGGGCAGTTTCAGGTGTACTCTCCGGTCCAACTGGTGAATCTGGGCATTTTGAGGCAATGTTACAACTGCCTCATGTACACAGACAGCCCTCTCCTCCTACAACCAAACACTAATACATGTGAGAGATACAATTATACAGCCAAACTGGAGGCTAAGCTCTCTCAACCCAAGACTGGACCAGACAGTCAAGAGGAGAAGGGAATTACTTGCATCACACCACCAGTCTCACATAGACCTATGAAACCAGCACCGGCAAAAAACACACATAAATACACAAAAACATACTCGGAGGCTCTAAATAAAAATCTGCAAAAGCAAGAGAGACCTCCAAAGCAGACATCCAAGCAACCTCCACCCCCAACACAAACCATGGAACACATACTTCACAAAACCAGTGAACCACGCAATCACAGCCCTTAAAACAAAATAACATACCCAACACACTAGTAATAGGTGACTCTATAGTTAGGCACACTGATGTCCCACTCACTAGGCTGAACAAGGAGAAGGTTACTGTTAGCTGCCTGTCAGGTGCCAGGATTCACCACATAACACAAGCACTCAGGTCACTACAGAACAAGTACAAATATGACTCTGTCATTGTCGATGTTGGTGTGAATGACCTGAGCCATACCAACCTGGACTACATGAAGAGAGACATGGAAGAGCTCTCTGATCACGTAGCCCAGGCCAGTATGACCCTGACCCTGATTAGCATCCTGCCTTCACCAAGAATGATACCGAGGTATAAAGAAAAAAATATCAATTTCAACAATTGGCTAAGCTTCTGGTGTCATTCAAAGGGGATCCAGTGTCTGTCAACCTGGGATAACTTGCTGGACAAGCCACGCTGCTTCGCTAGAGACAGCTTGCACCTGTCACCCTTAGGCTTTCGAATACTGGCCAAGGCTCTTGCCAACTCCATAGTGCCTTCTTTAGGCAAGGCTCAAAAGACAAACCCATCACCGTAAATAACACAAGTAACAAAAAACTGAGGGTAATGCTACTCAGTGCCAGAAGTCTAAACCTCAAAATGCACACACTCGAGGCACTCCTCAGTATGGAGAAAATCGATATATGTGCAGTAACAGAAACCTGGTTTAAGGCTCCAGAGAGTACCACAGCACTACCAGGCTACAACTCATACCATACATTTCGGCCACAAAACCCGAACAAAAATACAAAAAAGGTGGGGGCGTATCCATATTCATCAAGGATACTCACACCTCCAGGTTAGTGGCACAGCACGATGCTTCAGAGATCATCCACGTGCAACTAACAATGGGCAGAACTGTAATTCAAATTGTAGCTTGCTACAGATCGCCCACCATGTCCCAGGACCCCCATTCCGCATTTCTGGAAACACTGGGAAACATAAAGGTCCTACCAAACACCCTGATATTGGGTGATGTCAATTACCGAAACATTAACTGGGAGAACTACTCAAGTAATAACTCCCTTGCCTAACATTTCCTAGAATTTATAAACTCAAATGCTCTAGATCAACTGGTCAACACCCCCACCAGAGGTGACAACATATTGGACCTAGTCATCGCCAACATAGGCGACCGGTGTTCCACATTGGAGATCAACCCCTCACTGGTTAGATCTGACTATAATCACTCTGGATATCCACATTCCATCCCCATCCCCATTCAAAGAAACCACAGTGAAAAACTTTTCAAAAGCAAACTTCACGTTACTTAAGACCGAGGTGGAAAGTTTCAAATACCCCATGCTAAAGGATAACGCTGCCCAAACTGCAAAATCCTTTACTAATGCACTCTACAGGCACCTACAAGAATGCATGGATTGTGCTATCCCAAGCAAAACCAAGACTCCCGCCTCCAAGAAAAGGAAACCAGTCTGGTGGACCCCTGCCATAAACAAGCTATACAATAGAAGGAGGAAACTAGTACAGAAAAGAGTAAAATCCCAAGAAGGGAAGACATCCCTGATCAGTATCAGCAAGAAACTACAATCCCTCAAAACATCATCCAAGGCTAGCTTCGAAAGAAAAATTGCCAAAGATTCCAAAGATAACCACAAGACATTCTTCAGCTATGTCAAGAATCTAAGTGGCAATTCTCAGATCTGCTCGGAGTTAGTGCAGAATGGCACAAAATACAGTGAACTGACCAATATCGCCAACATCCCAGAAGAAAGGTTCAGCGCAAACTTCACCCCCATCTCACCCCCAAAGGGGCCCATAATGGGTATATATTAGTTCATCGACAGCTTAAGTTGTCAAATCTATAATGATCAACACCTAAGCGTCAAACTTGCAAAATCGCGAAAAGCCATTTCAGCTAATTCTTTCGTCAGGAAAGAATTCAGCAGGCCATCCGCAAACAAAATTAACTTTTCAACCTAAATGCCCCCCCCCCCCACACCCTGCCAACTAAATATACCAACTCTGGGATCGCTCGCCATTGCTGAAAGGTCAAATCCCTGATAACGGCCAAGCAACTTTTTTCCCGAGGAAAGAATTCACTGAAATGACCGTCCCAGGTTTTGCAAGTTCGATGCTTAGGTGCCAATCATTACAGCTTCGACAACCTAAGCTGTCGATGAACTAATATAGACCCCCCCCCCCCATAACCATAACAGAAGAATGTAGTGCCCACGAAATCACAAACACTCAGGTTAAAACAGCCCTCTCCAAGGCCAAAAACACAGCATCAATGGGACCGGACGGTGTCCCAGGCTGTGTCCTACACAAGCTCAAGGATGAACTAACCCCTCACCTAAGCACACTCTTCAAACTCAGCCTCTCCACAGGCTATGTGCCCATACAGTGGCGCACAGCAATGGTTATTCCACTCCACAAAGGTGTAGCCAAAACAGACCCCAGGAACTATCACCCTATAAGCCTGACTAGCTTGGTCTGCAAGGCTATGGAGCACATCATCATGGATCTCATTAACAGAGACATTGGGAACCTCCAAACACTGGACCCTACCCAGTTTGGCTTTGTTAAGGGCAGATCATGCCTCCTAAACTTGGTGGACTTCTTTGAGACAGTTATCAAGGCTATAGACGAGGGAAAAGTAGTCCACACAGCCTACCTAGACCTCGCAAAGGCCTTTGACACCATTCCCTATTCTGGTATTATTGACAAGCTCACCATCCTGAACATAAACCCCTACGTCACGAGATGGGTTGCCACCTGGCTCATGGACAGAACCCACATGGTAAGAGTTGCGGGAGCTAGGTCTGACTCTAAACCGTTTACAAGTGGCATTCCCCAGGGCTCAGTCCTAGGACCCCTCCTGTTTGGCATATACTTCTCAGAGGTACAGGCAAGCACAGGAGGACTATGGCTGACTAAGTTCACAGACGACTGCAAACTAGGAGCTATAATTGACTCTCCAGCTGACACAGACATCCTTCAAAAGGGTCTCACTGAGACAGATACCTGGTGTCAAAACCATGTCCTTAAGCTAAATGCCAAAAAGTGCAGAGTCATCCCCTTTGGAAAAAACAAAGTACCCACAAACTATCACATAGGCGGTAGCCCCCTAAATATGGAAGATGTAATAAGGTATCTGGGGACCCAAGTAGATAGTAATCTCTCCTTTGATAATCACATTGCCAAAGTGGTTAGAAAATCCTTTTATGTGTCCCACCTAATCACAAAAGGGTTTGCATCCAGATCAACATAGGTCATTGTGCTTCTCTACACATCACTCATCAGACACATCATAGAGTACAATGCCCCATTTGGGATGTACCTTACAAGACACCTGCAACAGTTGGAAAGACCACAGAAGTACCTCACCAAGAGGATCACTGGCCTCAAACAGATGCCCTATACAGCTCGACTGAAGAAACTCCAGCTGTACTAGGTTGTATACCGCCTACTCAGAGGTGATCTCTGCCTGACATACAAGGCCATGTCCAACCCAGAATTGATGGACATGCTCCACCTAAAGAAAACCATATCTCCTCGGTCCACATGCTCTAGGGATCTAAACTTCACCATAACAATAAATAGGACATGCTGCAGGGATAGATTCCTGTCCCAGAGACTTCCCATGCTCTGGAACAAAATTCCAATCTACATCAGGCAGAGCTCCTCACTAACAATCTTTAAGAGAAACCTTGACGAGTGGATGGGAAACAGAAAGTTTACTCTGGGGATCACTTCAGTGGCTCTGCTGGACAGAGGCACAGGGAGCTAATCTAAGGGGGCGGTGAAAGCCAGCACATTCCCGCTACGCTTATAAATGCCTTAGGGCAGATAGCCTAGTACTTACCTATGAAACTATGAACCTATGAAAGAAGAATAAAAAAAGAAATAAGATGAAATTTAAAAGCAATTTATGGAATTGTGAAAGAGATATAGAACAAAGAAGTGACAAAATACATGAAATAGAAAACAGATAAAAAGAAGAGAGAAAAGGTAAACATGATATTACAAAGACAAATATTTTTTCTGAAAGGAAAGAAAGAGTAGGTCCACTAATTTAAGAAAGGAAATAAATGTGACAAAGTGAAGGATGGATGCTATTTTAGATGGCAAAGGAGACATAAAATATAAATAAGACATCACTGAGGTTGTAAAAAATTTTGTAGATAAAGTGTATTAAAAAGTGAATGGAAAATAATAATAAAAAGTAAAAAAAAATCTAAAAAAGTAAGATTTAGTTTTTTGAAAATGATATAACATAAGACATAGACAAGGTTATAAAACAAGGTAAGAACAAATCTTCAAGAAAGAATAAGCACAAGGATATCATGTTATGAGTGATATAAGGAAATGAATAAAGACGAAATAGAAGTTATTTTAAAAATATTAAATAATGGATAAAGGAATGTATAATGTAAGAAGACATCTGTGGTGGAGTGATAAAATTTATATGAAAAAGGATGAAAGAAAAGATATAAAACACTGGAGGCCTTTAAAACTAGGGAATACTGACTTTAAGCCATCATCATCATCCCCAGTTTTCCGATTTTCTACATAGGGTCATGGTATTGTGTCAACTGTAGCCATATCTCTCTCTATTTAATGCTACTTTCCTGCCTTCTTTAACACTCACACTTCACTGTTGCAGGTGTTCTATTGCACAATCCATCCACTACTTTGCTGGACGCCCTTGTTTTCTCTTGGCTTTTTCTTGTCTGTCCCAAAACTTCTTAATTAGATTGTCTTCTCCTTTTTTGCACATGGGCCCGAACCACCATAATCTGCAACTGGAACACTGACTTTAAAATATTTATGAAAATACTACAATAGACAATGAGAAAAGTACTGGGTGAGGTAGTAGGAGAAGGGCTCTATTCTATAAAGGGAAGAGGTGAAAGAAATGTTAATTATAGTGAAAGACGTAGTAGAGGTAAGAATGAAAAAATATAGAAGTAAGACTGAAAGCATGTAAAGTAGCTGAAATCTTTGATAAAGTGAGTCATGAACCAATATGGTAAATTTTAGAGGCATACGGCATAGGAGAAAATATTAATGTAATAAAGAAATGGTATGAAAATTAATATGTACAAGTTATGATAAATGGATAGATGGAAAAATAAGTTTTAAGAGAGAAGTAAAACAAGGATGCCCAATGTGTAGGCTCTTATTTGTGTTAGTAATGAATGCAGTAGTACAGACATGCATGTATGAAATGAGGCAGGCAAGATGTGAGATGGAAGGAATTGTTATATCACCAAGATGTATGACATATGTAGATGATTTAGTTTTAATTAAAAAAAACAAGAGGTGTACAAATGAGGTTATAATAAGGATCGAAAAGCTGTTTAAAAAGCTGGTCTGAAGTTAAACAAAATTACATGCAAGGGACTTGGTGTGATAAAAAATGGAATATATTTCATAAGATAGGGAAATAAAGAATTTAGGATTGACATTTGGTGATTATGAAAGCATAATAAGTCAATGGATAGAGATACTGGAACAAATAAAAAATGCAGCTACCTTGGTGGAATAGTTTTTCTTTATCATTTCAGAAAAATACATATGCTGCTTATGTACTGGGAAAAATGAAAAATAACATACTTGTGGGTATCTCTGTCTGTATATACATATGTGCACACACATATATGTGTGTGTGTGTGTGTGTGTGTGTGTTTCCTATTCAAATAGAAAAAGAGTTAGAGATTTTTTAGCTTCACTTGGGGCTCAAGGCTGAACCTGTTGAGGAGAGAGAATTTAAAATAAAAAAGAACATAGTTGGAATTTAAAAGATCATGTGGTGCATTTAGCATCTATGCATTTATTTTGGGTAATGAAAAATGTAAAAGAAAGACAGAAATAAATGATAGGTAAGATGCTATAAGAAAAATATGAAAAACATATGGGAAGAAAAAATGGAAAAGAAGAAAAAAATATGACAACAAAATAAAATTATGGAAATTAAAAGTAAGTGATTAATAGGAAAAGAAAAGAAAAAAAATGGTATAACAGGAGTTGTATTATTATTTTTTTTTTTGGTGTACCCATAGATGAAATTAAAAGAAAATAAAAAAGTCAATAAGAGAGAGAAGAACTGACAATAGTGTTTCCAGTGGTGGTGGTGGTGGGGGGGTATGCAGTAACTGTAGCAGGTTCTAGTCAAGACAGCAGAAAGAAAATGGTGTACATGTGCACACAAGACAGTCTGGAGTTGTTGACAGCTGGCAGAAAAGGGCTGTGATGAGGCTGAAAACAAATAAAAAATGTTAATGAATGTGAAAGGAGAAGCAATATATATCCAGGGAAATACTATGTTTATCAAAAATTAAATTTATAGTTAAAAAGAAAACTGTCATTACAATTTACAATGAGATGGAAGAAAACTAATTAAAATGTTTTTTTCTAAGCTTAGATCATAATATTAAAAAAGTACTACAAAGTAAAACTATAGCAAAAGGGAAAATATAACAAAGGAGCATAGATTTTTGAAGACATTTATAAAATATTTGGCATGGAAGATGTGAATTCAGTACTAGGAGCTCAGAGTGAATTTACATATTATTCCCCATGATACAAAAACTGTGCTAGGCCAGACATAATTTACATTTCACATGAACATCTGCATGTAATTGAATGCCTTGATATGCACCCAATAATTGATTTAGATCATGCACCAATAATAACTAAAATAAAAACACAGGGTAATGAAATTTAATGAGGCACTGGCGATTTCCCACCTATCTGTTAAAAAGAGAGGAATTTAAGGAATTGGTAGTGGAAATTGTTCAGCAGCTATTAGAGAATATAGAAATTTCTTCTGAAAATATAGCTAGGGAGTGGGATAAAATTAAAGCAGAGTTTAAAAATAGGGTGGAAATAAAAGAAAATGAGATATGGTTAAGAAGTAACAGGAATTATTTACAGGGACTGATAAATGGCAAAGTATTGCAAAATAGGGACAATCCTACAGAACAAGAAGAGGAGCAACTGCAAAATGCTAAACAGAAAATAAGGGATTACCTTGATAATATGCAGGAGTTTAAAAATGTTTCTGTTAAGTAACTGTTTTTTGACAATAACTCTAGAGTATAAAAACTTTTAGCACAATGACTAATGGCAACAGAAAGTAGAAAGGATTGTCACTAAGCTTAGGAAGCCTATAACAAAGAAGATGACAAGAGATCCTGTAGAAGTATTAGATTTTGTAAATTCTATGAAACTGCAGAGAAATATGGAAATATAATGGAAGAATTAAAAATGACAAGGTTAGAGGCAGATGAGGCTCAATTACTAACAGTTAGGATAGGAGGAGATGAGATAAAATGGTGAAGTATAACCAATCCACAGGAAAGTCCTCAGGAATAGATGATATTCCTGGGGGAAAAAACTGATAAAGATCTGGAAGGTTTTACTTAACAGTATTTTAAGAGGAGGAGAAATACCAACATCCTGGAGAAAGCAGTGGTTTCATTTATATAAGCGTAAGACTGTCTATGCCATACTTAAAGTGGGTAAAGCTCCATCAGATCCAGCTTCATAAAGACCTATTTCAATACTAAACCATGATTATAAAGTATTTATGTCTATAATGGCAACAAGAATGGCAAAATGGATGGGGGGGGGGTGAACATTTGATAACATTAACAGAACACAAATGATCTTGAGGGAGGTAAAATGTAAGAAAGTATCAATGTTGTTGATGGGTCTTGATGCAGAAAAAGCATTTGACAGAGTAAACTGGGACTTTATGAGCAGGGCAATGGAAGCATTTGCATTTCCTGATAAAATTATAAGGTTGATTAGGAGGATATAGGAAGGATCAGAGGCAAAAATTAAAGTGGCTGGGGCCCTCTCTGATAATTTCCGCTTGAGCAGAGGAACCAGGCAGGGGTGTCCTCTCTCCCCTTTGTTTTTTTTGCATTATATGAAGAACCACTGGCAAAGAAAATAAGGGACTCAGAAATTCAAGGCTATACTTGGCATGGTAGTCAAGAAAAGCTGGCTCTATTTGCAGATGATATTATTTTATATCTGACAAAACCAGAAGGGGACATTACAGTGTTGTGGAACATTCTGAGACAGTTTCATATCTTTTCGGGATACAAAAATAATGAAGCTAAAACAAAGGCAACAGCAATAAATTATGTACCCACACACAAATTGATTCAGCAATATCCATATTTATAGAGACATGATAAAATGAAGTATTTAGGAGTATGGATTAAAAATGATTCCAGTATAGCAGCTAAGGATATGTGGGAAGAGACAAAGCAAAACATGATACAAAAACTGAAAAAATGTAAGCTGTGTTATAGGGATATTGACAGTAAGATACAAGCAGTTAAAATGTTTTAGTCCCTTTAGTCTTATTCACAGGTCAGACATATTTTTATCAACGAGAGGAGAAGCTGTGGATAATGATTACTAAAGAGCTGATGGATTTTATTATTTGGGAGGGGAAAACAGCAAGAGGCAAGTGGGATAAGCTGATTCTTTCAACAGAACATGGCAAATTGGGATTACCCGATTTGAAAAGGTATTTCAAAGCAACACAGTTAAGGTTTCTATACATAGCACAAGCATAGAAAAAGAAGTTATGTACTCACCATAACGTTCCATGTTTGTTGTCCTTGATCTCGCCTTCCTTCTTGCTGTTTGGGTTCGGAGTTGATCTTCGGCTCTGACTCGGCTGTATACTATAGCTCGTTTGCTTTTACTGGCTCGAGGCTAGACTCTATCCCAGCATGCCTAGCGGTAGTTAACCAGATCTCGTTTGTGATAACCTAGAACTAGACCACACAAATAAACCAGAGATATACTCTACTTTACATATCAGGTGACACCTACATATAAAGGTGTAACCCCCTCACAAGAGTAATAGCAGTAGACTAAGACTAACCATAAGGTATGGTATAAAGGAAACCCAGCCAGTATAACCAATAAAAACAAGGGATTCCTCTAGATCATCCGGGAAGGGGGAAGTAGGGTGGGACGCAAGAAGGAAGGCAAGATCAAGGACAACAAACATGGAACATTATGGTGAGTACATAACTTCTTTATGTTATGTTGTCCATATCTTGCCTTTGTTCTTGCTGTTTGGGACAGCGTCCCCAGCACCTGATTCTTGGGTGGCTCACTGGAAAAAACTCTTCAGGACCATGAAACCAAAGGATGCCCTGTTCCAGGAGGCCACATCTACTTTGTAATAAGTGATAAAGGTTATGAGGATTAGCCCATGTAGCTGCTGTACAGATCGAATCCAAAGGCAGTCTGGCTTGAAAGGCAATAGAGGTAGCCAAGGCCCTTGTTGAGTGCCCTTTAATTTTCCCTGGAAGTTTGTTTACACAACTCGTAGACATGTTTTATAGTGTCTGAAAGCCACTTTGATAAAGTCACCTTTGAGACTGCACAACCTTTTTTATTGTCCGCAAAGGATATGAACAATTGGTCAGATTTTCTAAAGTCTTTGGTCCTGTGAAAATAGAAACGTAACTGTTTATGAACATCCAATTGATAGAGCTTATACTCTGCCTTGTTGCCATGACAGGAGGCTTTATGGATTAATTCAAATTGTAGTCAGAACATACCTTGGGTAAGAATGAGGGGCTGGTTCTGAGAGAAACCCGATCCTTATGGAAAATCAAGTAAGGGGGACGAATAGATAAGGCCTGTAATTCTGAAACCCTTCTAGCTGAGGTAATTGCCACCAAGGAAAGGGTCTTCCAAGTTAGAAATTTGAGTGGACAAGAAGCAGATGGTTCAAAGGGAGAAAGAATCAGAGCGTGTAAAGCTAAATTTAGATCCCGGGGGGAAAGAGGTTCTCTTATTGGAAGTCTTAAGAGGGTAGTACCTCTTAGGAATGCCTTGCATAACCTATGGGACATGATATTGGACCGCATTTCTCCCATATGGAAATTAGAAATGGCAGCTAACTGAACTCGGACAGTAGCTGCAGCTGCTCCTCAGTTAAAGGTTTCAGCAAGAAATTCAAGAATCTTTGAAATGGCAGTAGTAAAGGGATCAAGCTGATTTTTGTCTGACCAACAAGAGAACCTCTTCCATTTACTAGCATGACGTTTCCTAGTAGTGGGCTTATGGGAGGAAATCAAAATGTGTTGAACTGCCGGAAAAACATTGGGAAGCCTGGCTAAGACCGGAAGTGGAGAAACCAAGCTGTGAACTTGAGAGTTTGAATGGAAGGATGGGGAGCCCCCGACTGATGCATCAGAAGATCTGGCGCTGGGTCCAGGATCCAAGGCTCCCCATGCAGGTGAGGCCAAAGGAATGGGAACTGTATCTGACGAGGCCAGTAAGGTGCAATGAAGATAAGCTTGCAACACAATGACTGTGCTTTCTGAAGAACCTTGGGGATCAGGGGGAAAGGTGTAAAGCAGTCCCAGGGGCCAATTGTAAACAAGTGCGTCCATGGGTGACTGTCCTGATGGTGGGACTAGGCAAAGTAGCTGCTGCATTTGTTGTTGAAGGGGGTGGCAAACAGATCGCAGCATGGCTGGCCCCATTTGCAAAAAAATCAAGTCCGCAACTTCCTGTTTCAGGGACCACTCATGAGGCATCAGAATGCCTGACTGAGCTTGTCTGGTATCACATTGGATTTCCCCAGGATGTGTGTTACAACCAGAAAGCATTGGCAAGACATCACCCACTGCCAAAGTCGTAGAGCCTCTCGACACAAGGGGTAAGATCTGGTTCCACCCTGTTTGTCGATGTACCATACCACTGACATATTGTCCTTCTGAATTGCTATAGTCCCTGTAGGTAGACAGTCCTGAAGTGCTTGCAACGCCAGAAGCACTGCTTTCATTTCCAGGACATTGGTACTCGTGTTCCTGCCAAGTCCCTTGAACAGTCTGTCCCAGATAATGCCCCTTCACTCTATTTGGGAAGCGTCCATGGTCACTGTGGCTACAGGTTGGGGGGGTAGAAACGGCCTGCCTATTGTCACCATAGGGGAGTAAAGCCACTACTCCAGATCCTTTTTGCAGGATTTCGTCATCAGAATCTGATGTGATATGGGTAAATCCTGGAATGACCATTGTGCAAACAGAAGCCACTGTAGAATTCTCATATGGAAGCGAGCCATAGGGACTAGAGTGATTGCCACCACCATAGAACCCAGGACCTTGAGGACACATCTTGCTTGAATTCTCTTTTGAGTGAACAGCATGACAACTTGGTGATGGATCGTTAATTCTCTTTCTTAAGGCAGCTTTGCTAACATGGCCCTTCTGTCTAAATCTGCCACTATAAAGGTAATATATTGACAAGGCAACAAGGGAGATTTTTCATAGTTTATGGTGATCCCAAGTTGAGAACAAGAGTGAATTGTGGCTTCCCTTGCCGTGATTTAGTTGATGCTCGGTGGTGGCAGTAAGGAGCCAGTCATCTAGATATGGAAACACCCGGAATCCTTAACACCTCAGGTGAGCCACAACTACTGCCATGCATTTGAACACCCTAGGGGTTGTGGTGAGACCAAAGGGCAGCACTCTGAACTGATAGTGACTGGCTCCCAGCCAGAAGTGTAGTATCTCATTGATCATCTGTTCATTTTTATGTGGTAGTATGCATCCTGGAGATTAATAGAGCACATCCAATTGTCCTGTCCCAGAAAGGGAAGAATGGACTGCAGTGTTACCATCCGGAACTTCGTTTTCTTGATTGACTTGTTCAGCCTGCTGAGATCCAAAATGGGTCTCCAGTCCCCTGTTTTCTTTGGAACTAAAAGAACCTTGAGTAAGTTCTGGATCTGATTTGGTCTGCGAAGACTTCCTGGATGACTCTTTTTCTTAGCAACCTTTGAAGCTCTAGGTTTAATTGATCCTGAAGACTGGTTGGAACATCTGGGATACAGTGTTGCCTTTTTGACAGGGGAAGTTGGGAGAAGCGGATATTGTAACCTCTGGATATTATCGATAGTACCCATGTATATTCTGTGATTGTCTGCCAGCCTTTTGGGTACAAGGATAATCTCCCCCTGACTGTCTCTGGAGTCGGAAAGTCAGACCTCCATTCAGTAGTGCTGGAAGGGTCTACCAGAGAAGGTATCTCTGTCGCCCTGATTCTGCGGACCGTCCTGCCAGGAGGTCAGCATCTTCCATTGTTATTTCCCCCTCTGCTCCTGGGGGAAAAATCTCCATGTGTGTCAGGTGAAGCTCCCTGGGATTTCTAGAACCACATTTTCCCACTCTTCTGGCCTTTAGGATAGGCGTAGAGGGAGCAGAAAAATGTACTCCCATGGCAGAGAGAATTTTGCCATCTTGTTCATACCTGGTAAGAGTCTCATTTACCTGAGGCCCGAACAAGGATGAGCTCTCAAAGGGGGGTTGGTAAAGGAAGACTTGAATGACTCCGCACATATGACAAAGGCACATCCAGGAGTGTTTACTTAAAGCTACCCCTGTGCCTGCCACCCTGCTCACCCCATCGGCTGCATAGGAAATTAGCCGCATGGAGGAGTTAACCACTGAAGTCAAAGTTGCAAGCTGAAAAGCCGCCTTGTCCGAGGCTCCCACAGCTGAAGGATCCTGTAAGGTATTTCCCAACTCTTTGAGGAGATCCCTTTGAAGCCTTGTAAAGTAGGACAAATAGTTCAGCGACCTGAGTGTAAAGGTCGCTGAAGAAAACATATGCTTCCCGTATCTGTCCATCGTACAAGACTCTTTATTTGGCTGATGGACAGATGAAGAAGTTTCTGCTAATTCCTTCTTGGTGGCTGCTGCCACCACCACAGCATCATCAGGAACACCTTTACATAAGAAGAGTCTGTCTTCAGGGGCTGTAAAGAATATATTGGGCCTCCGCGGAACTGGTTCCATCATGTCTGGAGAGCTCCAAGCCTTCTGACTCACTACATGCAATAGTGGATCAAAAGGAGGAGATACCCAGGAAGTGGAGGGTCGGGAACCGAATGCATCCAGGTACACTGACTCATCTTCAGAAGAGGCAAGGGACTTCCAGTCACCCTTCTGTCTAAGGATTTCTAAGATGTCTGAAAAGGAGAAATCTTCAGAGGGGGACTGTGGGGACCATTCTGAGTCATCCAAGTCTGTGTTTGATGTTAAGGACTCAGGGGGGTCCACATGCTTCCTCTTGCAAGTCCTCTTCTGAGGCATGCTCAGGGGAGGTTTCGGAAGAGGTGGGATCGCCCAATGGGGCATTCTGGAGCATGGGTTCCCTACGCTTGGGGCGGAGGGGAGGTTCAGAGGCGGACACTGGCACCGAAGAGAAAGGAGCCAATGGAGCCAAGGGTGGAGCTGTCTCGGCAGACAGCATGCTCCTCATCATCTTGAAGGCATCATGGTACCGACCTGAAAGAATCTCTGGCTCCGAAAAAGCAGGAGGCTTCCTCCGAACTGAGGGTGATGGCCCCAAGGCTGATGTAGGAGCCGAGCTGACCTGCGCCAAAGCTCCGAGAGGGAGAGTAAGGTTGGACAAGGGTCCGATGCTACTCCCCCCCTCGGAGCTGACGAGAGAGCGTCAGCTCCCAGATCTCTTGACAGAAGGAGGTAATGAGGAGATCAAAGCAGTAGTCGGAACCGGTTACTGGAACCAACGGTTCCACCACTACGACTTCCATACACTCCCGCTCCTAACTCAGAGGAGTTGGAGGAGGAATCGAGACAGGTGTTGTTTGGGCTGTTGGAACCATTTCCATCTGGGACGGGCCTGAAAGTATTTTGGCTAATGGTGTCCTAAGAAGCCTCTTTATCACCCTCTCCACATCATCATCCGAAAGGCTCCTGGATGACTGAGAGGAATGGGTTGAAGACCGGTGACTGTCCGCCACAGATTGTAATAATGGAGCAGACAGCACCTGTTCTAAGGCAGGAGACCTGGAACGCTTGTGGGATCCTACTGGCTCTGAAAACACGGAGCTGTAGGTGAAAGTGTCTTGTTGGAACCGACAGTCAGGTGCGACTTAGCTTGTGGCTTGCCCTTCTCTTTAGATGAGTCCGAACTCGGAGCTGAAGATGATGAAGGATGACTTTTTCTGATTTTTTTTGCTGGCTGAATCCCCTCCATAGCAGCATCAAAGTGGCCCTTCAGTAAACCTCTTAAGATTAATTTGTTTCTTCTGTCCTGCAGGACTCATGAGCTAAAAGCATGGCAGACAGAGCACGAATCCTGCAGGTGAACAGGTCCTAAACAATATACGCAACTCATGTGCCCATCTATAAGGGACATCTTTTGGCAGCACGAGTCGCACCTTTTGAAACCCAAAGGTTTTGATTCCTTGGCAGTATCTTTGGACATAATACCGAACAGCACTATGTAAGGCTATAAACTGCTGACAAGATAACTATCGAAAAACAGACAAAAATATCTTTTTTTTTTTTTTTTTTTTTTTTTTTTTACAGACAGGAAAGCAGAGAAGGGGGGAGCCAGTAAGTTAAACGGGAAACTCCCCACCTAAGGACAGCCTTTAACTTAAACAGCAACTACTTAAAAGTTAAAGAAGGCAGAAAGAAATTGAAGAACCCTCTAAGTTAAACGGGTCTAGAAGAGAGAAAAGGGCCAGAGAGAAAAACGGTTAGTCTCCAACAAAGGCAAGTCACTTGGACGGGATAGGGAAGGTATAAGAATGAAGGACAGGTATTAATAACTAGTTAGAGAGATAAGAAGATTTATTTCAACAAGAATAACAAATAGAAAAAACACCTAGCCTGAGCCGGTATCCGCAATCTCGACGCTGCAAGCAGCAAACGAGATCTGGGTAACAACCACTAGGCATGCTGGGATGGGGTCTAGGCTCGAGCCAGTAAAAGCTCTCGAGCTATAGTATACGGCTGAGTTGGAGCCGAGGATTGGCTCTGAACCCAAACAGCAATAACGAAGGTGAGATATGGACAACATAACATCTACAATTTAAAGTGGAAAGCGATGATGATGAAATGGGGGAAGCTCAAGAAACAAAGAGAGACTGGGATTTTAGATGCAGACCTTTAAGGAGAACAATAATTATACAGAATATTATATTCATAAAGCAGCAGAAAATATGCTAAGAGCTAAGCCAGCATGAGAATGGAGAAAGGAGATTCTGTCAATAGAGATGGCTACAAATAGGGATACAGACAATAGGCAAGAGAGAGCTGGAATTTATTGGACGAAACTGGCAAAAGAATCAAGGTATTGGGAGTAAATAACTAAGGAGGGAAAGGTAACAGAACGAGAAGATGGCAAGAATTTATTTGGACTGCAGGTTAGAGATTGCCTATACTATAATATCAATCCTTAATAGGGAAGGCAAACAGAAAGAAATAGGGGGGATCCTAAATAAAAGACTAGCACTGGTAAAGTTTTTCAGTAGAATCTAGAACTATTAAGAAAGGAATAATTAGAAAATAAAATAAAATATTGCATGACAACTATAAGAATCAATCACAGGAGGTTACCAAGGATTAGGAAGACAGATTGGATAAACAATTCATAAAGACACAATGGGGGATATATGTATGTCTCCCAAATATGCAACACAGTTTAGAAGATTTAGTATCTTTGTTTGGAAGTATTTATGTAGTATTTTTATACCTCAGGTAGACAGGAGGTGTGAAAGGGAAGAAAGGGGTAACTGGGAACATATATTCAGGGAGTGTAATGAGTTGGCAGATTTCCTGCAGATTGCTCTGTCAGAGATAATGGGAGAGCAAATTGGTATAACTAAGGAAATTATTTTTTGAGCTACGATAGAAAATCAGAATTGTATAGACATAGTAAGGCCTTGCTGAGTTTAATTATGACGGTGGCCAAAAAAGCAATTACTACAAAATGGAAGTCTAAGTCTAAACCAACTTTAGTGGAAGTAGTGAATATAGTAACAGAGATAAAACAACTGGAATCAGGATTTTTAAAAAAGGGTAGGAGCAAATTACATAAGAAAAAAAGGGAACTGTGGGAACAATTCATGCAGAGCAGGAATGAGGTTTAAAAGAAGGCAGGAGCCGAATAAGCTATGTAATGTTTGACAATAACTAAAGAGATTATAAGTAATGTATAATGTCTGCAACTACAATCTTGTCAACATAGTTTGTAATGTATAATATTTGCAACTGAAATGATGTCAGTATGGTTTGTTTTCGTTTGATTGCCTATGTCATATTTGATAATTTAATAAAGATGCTTCTTGTTCAAAAAAAGTAAAAGTATAGAAAAAATGCACTAGATGAAGTCCAGAAACTAATACATGAAAAAGAAATACAGACAGAGATAAAAAAACAGGTTTGTGATAAGAGAAACAAAAGATAAAGAAGAAGAAGGGGATTTGAGCATTGAGTCAGAAAAAAAGGTTGATGGTTCTATTGGGGGAAGGATGAGAAGGGGAAAAAGAGGACTGAAAGATGGAGATAAAAAATGCAAAAAGGGAAGATGTTAATGTAAGTATAGCATCACTGAATGTGAATAGCATGAAAAGTGATGTAAGCAGAAGGATGGAGTTTGAAAGTGTGAAAAAGATGCAGAGATCATGTGTTTACTTGATATAAGATATACAGGTAAAAGTAAAAGGTTAGAATCTTAGATGATGTAGAAAAGGAAAGTGGTGTGAACTAAAAAGTGTGATACATGTTCAGGTATTGCATTATTACTAAAAATATAAAGAGATTAAAATATTAGATTTAATAGTGATAGTAGTAGGGTTTTACTATATAAGAAAGGGGTAGAAGGTGTTTGGAATAGTAGTAGTGTATGTTTATACAAATATATATGTCAAACACATATATTTTAGGAACTCTACCATATTTAGGTAGTGTGTATATTATTCCAAGCTGTATGGAAACTAAATTGTTGTGTATCTTTTTTCTTCTGTGGGGAATAAGGTTGAATCCAATCAAAACAGGGAATGGGTATAATGTAAAAGAAAAAGGGGGTGGGGCTTGAATTGAAATTAATTAATCTAGTTGTTTTCTTAAAGTCAATACTTTTTTGGGGGGTGTTAAAAATGCATGAAAAAAGACAATACTAGAAAAAAATATTATTTGAAAAACATAATGGTTAGTAGATAGGTGGGATAAGAAAAGGAAAAGAGAAACAAAAAGGTTTAGAAGAAAAGGAATACAAAGTAAAATAAAAATGTGGAAAACTGATATAAATGAAGTGAAAATGAAAGTGAACGAATGGCATAAAAATAATGAAAGCAAATTATTATACCGATCCTTGGGAAAAAGTGTGCTTGGGGGGGATTGAATACAAGAAAGCAATAAGGAAAATGTAGAAAAGATCTGAAGCTAGTGATTTCCTATGGCATTTATTACTGGACAAACTACAAGTGAAAGGTTGTTGTTGTTCTTTCGGCTTTTCCTCGTTAGGGGTCGCCACAGTGGATTGGCAGTCAATTTTTTTTATGGTGCCGAGGTGCCAGCCCGATGCCCGACCTTTAACGAAGGTATGCCCATTCACGCATGTCTTTTGAATGCCACTCGACCGCGGGGAGGGCATGCAGACTCCACACATGATAATATGAAATATAAAAGAATTATACAGGAAAGACTGTGTAATAGCAATAATACTGAAAAGACATCACAAGATATTTTTTCTTACAATAAAAAAAAAAAAAACAAAGGTTTTTGGATATTATTCAAAGATGTTTATGACCGGAAGTATTTAAAACACTGATATGGATATAGTTCTGTATGGGAAAATATAATATCATGACTGAAAAATAATCTGAAAATGTATTCACTGCTATTTGGTGTTTATGGAAAAGAAGATGTGAAGAGTTGCTGTATAAGAAAAGAAAAGATGATGAAGAAATAATATGTGATATAAAGAAATAGTTATGGCAAAAAGGATGGGGAATGCAATGGTTGCTAAATGTATTTAGGAAATAGAGTTTGATATAAACTGTAAATATATTGAATGTGTAAATAATGAGCGAAAGATGGAAAAGTGTTAATATAATAAAGCCACCTGTGGTCTTTTGTGATAAGTTCTATGGGACATTTTACATTCATCTGAGCTACCTCCAACTCAAGCAGATGGGAACTCAGTTTAATGACTCATCCATAGGCTAGCATACTCAGGAGTGCAGTACCTCCCTTATGCTGGACTCCAGTGTCAGTACTAGAAAATTAATCCAAGTAACTAGTGTGGGAACAGAACCTGACTCCTCCTGATCTTGAAGTACCAAAAGCAAATATGCTTCCTATTGATCCACTGACACTCTGTGCCATCTTAATTCAACTTCCAGTTCACTTGCAGTAAATTCATATCCTTTGCTACTATCCCATTTTAAAATCCAGGATCAGCTCATGTTACCTTCATTTTATTTAATATCATTATCTTCTGTAATATCTGGTGGTCTCTCAGTCTGGCACTGCTTCCTTCCTTCATAGCCTCTCTTGCAAATATGGAAGCAGGAGATTTAGCCAGCTACCACTTGAATGAATTGTGTTTGCTGGCATTTGGACTGGAAAAAAAAATAAATAAATTGAATGATGTCACTGTGAGAGTAAGATTTCTCCCCATCCTGAAAACCCCAGTATAGCACCCCTGGACTTGAATACCTTAATTGTACTGATATAGATGTGAGAAGATGTATTCTACAAAAACACTCTTTACAGTTGCTTGCTTAAATATACTTTCACACATTTTTGGGGGGTCAAATAATCTTCCAATGATCGGTTCCTTATTTTTCTGTTGTTTTTTTTTTTTTATTTCTCCAAGACTTTTGGGTTTCTAATACCATGGCGGGAATGGACCCCGTTCCTAAGACTTGAGGCACTTTATTCTATTAACATGCCTTACCGGCAAAAGAGTACAGTTAGGGTTTTTTTTTTTATTTGGTGCAGCAGTAGCGTTGTTGCCTCACAGCAAGAGGTTCTTCCGTTCGATTCTCGGCTTGGGTTGGGAGTGCCTTCTGTGTGGAGTCTGCATGTCCTTCCCGCGGTTGAGTGGGCGTTCGAAAGACATGCGTTGAATGAGCGTGCCTTCATTGAAGTTTGGGCGTTGGGCTGGCAACTCGACACCATAAAAAACAACTGCCAATCATTAGTGGACCGGAGTTCCACTGTGTCGACCCCTAACCGGGAAAAGCCAAAAGACAAACAACAAACAACAACATCCAACTCAGTAAAATACTCCTATGTGCAAAATGTTGAATATATCTTGAAAATAGTCTTAATAATCACTTTGCAAAACTCAAAATTAACTTGCTAATGTTCCAGATGTCTCAGTTTTATTTTAGCCCTCAAATGCATCACAGGAGAGCTAGTATGTAAGCACGTCTATAATGGACATATTCACATGTAAGACATCCACTGATGTCACTGGAGGCTAAAGTAAAATTACATAGTCTAATCTTAAAGTTTATGAATTTTTTTTACTCCATGTAAATAGTTCATTTGGGAGAATGCATCACAGAACCTAAGCTGGGAAGTGCCAATATGTATGCGTTATTTGGGTCTGATCACATTAAGCAAACCAAAGGGAAATTAGAAAAATATATAAGCTGATCAATTAAGTGTCACTGTCAGTGGTGCAACAGGTTGCACATACTCCTTTGGTGTAGAAAGCTGAGGGCTCTGTTCAGATCAACTGATGACTCCACAGTGCAGCTTAAGGGGGGGGGGGTGCACTCTTGAATGTGTTGCCCTTTGGATGACTCATTAAACTCAGGTGCCATCTGCTTGAGGTTGTGGGAGCACAGGTGAATATAAAATATCCCTTGGCACCTATTGAAAGGAGTAGGAGAAGTTCCTGAATGCCTTAGCCAAATTTCCCCTAGTAATAAATACTACCTTGTGTCTCCCCTCTGAAAAGAGGCTACTAGCCTATGGGACCAACCTGGTCAGCAAAAGGATAAATAAAGGTAAGTAATTGTTTCTGCAACACCACTACATAGTTTTATAGGTTCATAGGTTCATAGGTTCATACTAGGCTATCTGCCCAAGGGCATTTATAAGCCTAGCCCATAGTTATGTGGCTTTCGCCACCCCTTTAGTTTGAATAAAAACTATGCCTATCATTTTTCTGTGCCTCTGTCAAGCAGTGACACTGAAGTAATCCCTGGGGTACATCTGCGATCTCCCATCCATTGGTCAAGATTCCTCTTGAACAAGGCCAGCGAGGTGCTCTGCCTCACATGTACCGGGATTTTGTTCCACAGCATAGGGAGTCTCTGGGTGATGAATCTGTCCCTCCAGCACGTTCTATTTATAACCGTGTCAAGGTTTAAGTCTCCCGCCTTTGTGGTTCTGAGGGATCTAGATTTTTTGAGGTGAAGCATATTCATCAAATCTGGGTTTGACATGGCCTTATATGTCAGGCACAGGTCACCTCTGAGCAAGCGGTATGAGACTGAATAAAGCTGGAGTTCTTTCAGTCGGGCAGCATAAGACATATTTTGAGACCCTTTATCCTTTTGGTGAGGAACTTTTGGGGCCTTTCAAGCTGCATCAGGTGTCTGGTCAGATACATTCGAGCGGGGCATTGTACTCAATCATAGGTCTAATGAGTGATGAGTACAGGGGACGATGACCTCCCTTGATCTAGATGTGAATCCCTTCATGATCAGGTGGGCGATATAGAAGGTTTTCCTAACTACTTTAGCAACATGAGTGTCAAGCGAAAGACTACTGTCAACTTGGGTCCCCAGATCCCTGATGACTTTTCTGTGCTCAGTGGATTGTCACCTATATGGTAGCTAGGGGTAACCTTGTTTTTCCCGAAGGGTATGACTATGCATTTTTGGCGTTTAACTTCAGGCCATGGCTCTGGCACCAGTTATCCGTTTCTGTGAGGCCCTTCTGGAGGATATCTGTGTCAGATGTGTTTTCGACTATGGCCCAGTTTGCAGTCATCTGCAAACTTTGTCAGCCATAACCCTCCTGTGTTTGCTTGTACTTCAGAAAAGTAGATGCCGAACAAGAGTGGACCCAGGACTGAGCCCTGTGGGACACCACTTGTGACAGGCTTTGAGTCTGACACGGCTCCAGCAACTCTGACCCTGTGGGTTCTGTCGCAGCCAGTTTGCAACCCATCTTGTGATGTATGGGTTTACATTCAAGCTGATGAGTTTTTCGATGATACCTGAGTGGGGTATTGTGTGAAGGCCTTTGCCAGGTCGAGGTAGGCTGTATGGACTGCCTTTCCCTCATCAATGGCCTTGGTGACTGTCTCGAAAAGTCAACCAAGTTTAAGAGGCAGGATCTGCCTTTGACAAAGCCAAACTGGGTTGGATCCAAAGTCTGCAAGTTCCCTATGTCTTTATTTATGAGTTCCATTATGATCCTCTCCATGGCTTTGCAGATAAGGCTTGTCAAGCTAATGGGGCGGTAATTTCCAGGGTCTGTGGAGGCACCGCCCTTATGAAGTGGGACCACAGTCGCCGTGCGCCACTCCTTGGGTACGTATCCTGAGGTGAGGCTAAGATTAAACAGCTGTCTTAACTGTGGGTTTAATTCCTCGTTGAGTTCATGAAGCACACAGCCGGGGACACCATCCGGTCCCATGGATGTTGTGTTTTTTGCCTTAGTGAGGGCAGTTCTCACCTGGGCGTTGGAGATGTTTGGGGGGCTACAATCCTCTGGAATAGATATCCCTCCTTTTGGGTGAGAAGTTTGCACTGAACCTGTCAGCCAGTATGTTAGCAATGTGTGTAGGTTCAGTAATTTTCACATCATTTTGAACTAATTCTGAGCATATCTGGGAGTTTCCTCCTAGGTTTCTAACATAGCTAAAGAAGGCCTTATGATTGTCTTTAGAGTCCTTGGCGATTTTTCTCTCAAAATTTGCCTTGGATGATTTTATGAGAGCTCTTAGTTTTTACTTATAATGATCAAAGGTGTCTTACCTTTCAAGGATTTTGCTCTATCTTGTAGTAGCTTCCTCCTTTTGTTGTAGAGCTTGTTTATGGCTGGGGTCCACCAGACTGGACGCTTGCCTTTGGTACAGAGAGTCTTAGTTTTGTTTGGGATTGCCTGATCCATGCAGTCCTGTAGGTGCTGGTAGAAGGCATTTGTAAGTGATTCAGCGGTTTGAGTAATGTTTACCACTGGCTCAGGGGCCTTAAATGAGACCACACTAGTTTTAGAAGTGTGAAATCGGCTTTTGAGAAGTTTTTCACTGTGGTCTTTTTGTTTCAGGTGAGGGCGGGATGAGGACCTCCAGCGAGATTAGTTTATGATCTGATCTCACCAGTGAGGGGTATACTTCTGGTGTTGAACATTTTGATCCCATGTTCGTGATGATGAGATCAAGTATGTTTTCACCTCTTGTGGGGATGGTGACTAGTTGTTCCATGGCATTTGAGTTTATGAACTCCAGGAATCTTTGGGTTAGAGTGTTCGGGCTTGAGTAGTGTTCCCAGTCTATATTAGGGTAGTTGAAGTCACCTAGTATGATGGTGTTTGGAGATACATTTATCCCTCCAATGTTTTCAGGAAGGCCATGTGAGGTTCCTGAGTTTGAGAGGGTGGCCTGTAACATGCTACAAATTGCAGAGCAGTCTTGCCTATGGTTAATTGCACCTGGATGGTCTCCGATGCATCGTGCGTTGCCACCAACCTTGAGGTGTGGGTGTCCTTTATGAATATGGACACCCCTCCTTTCTTGGTGTTGTCCGGATTTTGGGGCGGGCATTATGATATGAGGTGAAACCTGTTAGTGCTGGGGTGCTCTCAGGAGCCTTGAACCAGGTTTCTGTCACAGCACAGACATCGATGTTCTCCATATTGAGAAGTGCGTGCATCTTGAGATTGAGACTTCTGGCATTGAGCAGCATTACCCTTAGTTTTTTCCTTTTGGTGTTCTAGGGTGGTAGGTTTAGAATTTGAGCCTTGCCTAAAAAGGCACTATGGGGTGGCAAGAGCCTTTGCCAATATCCGGAAG
Organism: Protopterus annectens; assembly: GCF_019279795.1. NCBI lineage: Eukaryota > Metazoa > Chordata > Ceratodontiformes > Protopteridae > Protopterus > Protopterus annectens. Next base: position 1,509,864,981 of record NC_056729.1, on the reverse strand, counting down.
CCCAGGGTGACAGGTGCAAGCCGTCCCTTGAAGCAGCGTGGCTTGTCCAGCATGTCATCCCAGGCAGACAGACATTGGATCCCCTTTGAATGACACCAGAATTTAAGCCAATTATTAAAGCTGATCATCTTATCACTGTATTGTGGCATCATTCTAGGTGAAGGTAGGATACTGCTCAAGGTCAGGGTCATACCTGCCTGGGCTACATAATCAGAGAGCTCCTCGGCGTCCCTTTTCATGTAGTCCAAGGAGGTACGTCTCAGGTCGTTGACACCAGCGTGGACAATGACTGAGTCGTACTTGTACCTGCTGTTGAGAGACCTGAGTGCTTGCGTTATGTGGCGGATTCTAGCGCCCGACAGGCAGCTTACTGTGACCTTCTCCTTACTCAGTCTGGTGGCGGGGCGTCAGTGTGTCTGACTATGGAATCACCAATGACAAGTGTGTCTGGCATTTTGTTTGGCCTTAAGGGCTGTGACTGTTTGACACTCTGACTGTGTGGTCTATGTGTTGCATGTGTTGGGTCGTGAGGTGGTAGTTGTTTGGGTGTCTGCTTTGGTGGCCTCTGCTGTTTTGGTAAATTTTTGACCAGAGCCTCCTAGTATGTCTTTGTGTGAGTATGTGTATGATTTGAAGTTGTGATGGTACCATGTGTGACTGGGTATGTATTGTGTGTGGTTGCCTTCTCCTCCTGTCTGGTCTTGCCAGTCCTATGTTGAGAGAGCTCAGCCTCCAGTTTGGCCATATAGTTGCATCTCTCGCATGTATTTGTGTTTTGTGGGAGAAGGAGAGGATTGTCTGTGTACATGAGGCAATTGTAACATTGCCTCAATATTCCCAGGTTCACCAGTTGAGCTGGAGAGGACACTAGCAACTGATCCCTCGACATACTAGAAGTAGTAGATAAAGAACTTTCAAAGGACTCCGGGGGAAGTGGGTTTTGGGCTGGTGGGGTACTATCTATAATAAGAGTGCTTTATCAAGGTGCAAGTACTGTAGGAGTAAGTGCTAGGCTTTACAGATAGAGAATAGTCTACTTGGGAATCAAATAGAGATGAACTTTTCAGTTATAGGATATGCTGGTTAGATCAGCAGTACAGTTTAAGCGTGTTTTATAGCAGGGGCTGAAGGGAGCTAGGAATTGGCCCAAAGCGACCAATGGACTACTAGTTTCTGGCTGAAACTTCACCAAATCGGACAAAAGGCGCTCAGTGCTTCCCACTCCCACTGGTAAGCAAAGAAACTTCCCTCCTTCCTAATAAGGCAATGGATCAGTAACAGGAACTAAAAACAAAGCCCAGGGATCAGCAACTCTGAAACTGGACTACTCTAGTTCAGTAAAGTGGGAAAACAAGAGATTTTTGTTTTATTACAGAGATAAGGAAAAAACAGACAGTAAATGCTATAAATGCTGTAAATCGGCTAGCGCACTTTAGTGTGTAGCCTACAGAAACAATTTGCAACAATTAGTAACTTAAAGTGCAATAAACAGTGTAAAATGCAGAAATCACTTAAAGTAGCAGTAAAACAGGCGAAATGCAGTCGCTAGCTTAATAACAGTGGGAAAGCCACAAAAATACTTATATCTGGTAGAAAGTCACTCTTTTAGCTCTCTGCTGCTTGGATCACTCTGCAGGCCACCACGAGGATCTGTGCAGAGTTGGTACAAGCTGGAAAACACGTGTTTAGCGTGTTTTATAGCAGGGGCTGAAAGGAGCTAGGAATTGGCCCAAAGCGACCAATAGACTACTAGTTTCTGGCTGAAACTTCACCAATTCGGACAAAAGGCTGCTCAGTGCTTCCCACTCCCACTGGTAAGCAAAGAAACTTCCCTCCTTCCTAATAAGGCAATGGATCAGTAACAGGAACTAAAAACAAAGCCCAGGGATCAGCAACTCTGAAACTGGACTACTCTAGTTCAGTAAGGTGGGAAAACAAGAGATTTTTTTTTTTTTTTTTTACAGAGACAAAGAAAAAAACAGACAGTAAATGCTATAAATGCTTTTAAGTGGCTAGCACACTTGAGTGTGTTAGCCTACAGGTAAAATTAAGCAACAAATAACTTTTTAAGAGTGCAAAACAGTTAATCAACACAAAAACAGTTTAAATAGAATGCAGAGCTGTATAAACAGGCTAAGATGCAGTCGCTAAGCAGTAAATATTCAAAAAGCCAGAAAAAATACTTAAATCAGTTATAGCAAATACAGTTATAACAAATGCTCTGAAATATACTGTATATTTCCAATATGTTTGAGAAGGACTGTCAGAACACAAGAAGGTTCAGGCGAAGAAGAAAAAAATGTATTGTTTTACTATTTGAAAAGGTAAAAGGAGGAACAGAAGGCCTTATCAAATGTTCTCTCTGTATTAAGAAGAATGAGCTAATGACACTAGACTGGGAGGTGTGTCACAGTAGGGGCGGGCAACTGCAAAGCCACCAAGTATAGCCTAAGACAACAAGCTATGAAAGTTTTAAACAGAAAAAGATTTCTGAAGATTCTGAATAGACAAAGTGCTTTATATATATTAAATTATAAAAACAGTAATCTGTTAAAATAATCAAAAAATACTTATATTTTGTAGCTCAGTTGCGGTCAAACAACTTCTCCAGCCTGCACCAAAGACCAGAACAACAACTTTTTTTTACAAGAACACAAAAGAACCAGCCCCCACTAGCCAAGAGATAATTACACAGAGTAAATGCTTCAGTTTATACAATAGCCTAAGACAACAAGCTATGAAAGTTTTTAAACAGAAAAAGATTTCTGAAGATTCTGAATAGACAAAGTGCTTTATATATATTAAATTATAAAAACAGTAATCTGTTAAAATAATCAAAAAATACTTATATTTTGTAGCTCAGTTGCGGTCAAACAACTTCTCCAGCCTGCACCAAAGACCAGAACAACAACTTTTTTTTTACAAGAACACAAAAGAACCAGCCCCCACTAGCCAAGAGATAATTACACAGAGTAAATGCTTCAGTTTATACAATAGCCTAAGACAACAAGCTATGAAAGTTTTTAAACAGAAAAAGATTACCAGCTTTAACTCCTGAATGATCCCATTCCATTTCCAGCCAAGATTTCCTTCAACCCAATACTGCCAAACCTCTGTACCATGTAGATTCCCATTAGATTGCTGAGAAGCCAAGGATCTCACCATCAACCTCACTGCCATACACTGGTTCATATTCATACTTGGACTGAATCTAGCACAAGTGCAGCGATATGGGTGTTCAGAAGCATGAGCACCGTGTATCTGTACTTGACCAATTCTGTTCATAGGTTAGTACCAGAATAAATGCCCTTGTGGGCCATTTTAAACCTAGCTAATTGCTCCAAATGAGAATCAAACCCTGCAACCTTTGTCTGTAAGGTAAACACCTTTACCATTGTGTCAAGCCTCTCTCAAAAGTTTGCATTCCCTGGATTAGAACCCAGGACCATCTGCAATTTAGTCCAACTAGAAGGGTCATCTAATACAAAAGAAAACCCTAATGATCTGCATCTTCCTGAAAATAATATCATCAACAGACTCTTAAGACTTGCATGTGGCCATACCACTAGCTTCTTAACCTGTACTGGTTGTTAACATGATAGTGCCCTACTGCATGATGTCACTTGTGTAGTCTTAATGTGATTGTGCTATACATCCATGATACCTCAGTGTGCAGTCTGGGAGAGAGACAAAACTGTTATGAATGGTGAGGTAATCAGAAACTAAAAGTTTAAACATGCATTTCCAAGTGGGACAGTTTTATAAACATCTCCAAATGGGGCCATTTTATAATTGTAAGAAACAGAAGTACTACTCATCAGAACTTGAAAAGTCACACTTTTTAAGTTTCTTTTTTGTACACTCTGTAATGCAGCAAATCCAGAGCTTGTATATATATATATATATATATATATATATATATATATATATATATATATGGATCCCCTTCACTTCACAGACACGCCACAACGCCGACACACAAATCACCGACAGCAAAAGACCGACAACACACAATACCAACAATACACACAATCATACATGCACTAACCTTAACCCAAACCCTAACCCTAAGGTCCGACACAACCGCACACTTACCCTACCCGCACCCTAACCCTAACTCACTTAACCCACCCCTAAACCTACAGTCCGTCACTATCGCACACACACCCTACCTGCACCCTAACCCTAACTCACTTAACCCACCCTTAAACATATAGTCCGTCACTATCGCACACTTACCCTACCCGCACCCTAACCCTAACTCACTTAACCTGCCCCTAAAACTACAGTCCCTCACTATCGCACACTTACCTGTCCGCTCCCTAACACTAAATCCCTCACTCTATCGCACACTTACCGAGTCCGTCGGGTTCTCACCTTGTCGGTCATCTGTGTTGTCGGTCTTTTGGTGTCGGTGATTTGTGTGTCGGCGTTGTGGCGTGTCGGTGAAGTGAAGGGGATCCTATATATATATATATATATATATATATATATATATAGGGAGATAAATCTGTGGGGGTAAAGCCCCACAATAGGGTGGAATCTCCTTGCAAAAAATGAAAAAGGTACAACTGTATAACTTTTACAGTTTTGAAAATAGTATAACTTTTACAGTTTTTAAAATATGTACTTCTGTGGCTCAAAGAGTCAACAGCCTCCATTTGACTGTTGCTTGACATTTAACCATACATTAAACATTGCTCCTGGGTCACCCCTAAAAGGAGATACTTGTGGCCAGTGGACTTAACTCTGTTAAGTTAATAAAATAAAAATAAATGGTTACTACTAAAGCTGTTAGTATTGTTGGCTCAATAAGGAGCGAGCTATCAAATGCAGCCAGCACAGGAGAACATACCATGCCATGGCATGGTGAGGGACCCAAACAACTCATCTGGTCTACTGCAGCATGGAGGTAAAAAAATAGCAGTACAAAGTAAACCTGAAGGAAAATGCTGGCTAGAACATCAATAAGTTATTGTATGTGGCAAAAATATGCAAACAAGAGAAAGACATATTTCTTGACAAAATGAATATATCAAATATAGGACCACTTCTGTACATACTGGCTACTTTGTAGTACACAGTGCCATTTTACTTCTTCCTATAGTACATCCTGAACAAAGAGATATTATCCAGTTAATAATTCTATCACATTCTAAAGTCAGTAAATGAAAAAAGTTTTTTTTAAACAATAAAACAAATTACCTAAACACCACACATTACTTTCATTCTAGTTTCAAATGAGGGAGTAAACAGTTAAAATGAGGAATTTGCTCTAGCAAGTTTAAGTTATGTGAAACATTTTATTATAATCCTTGATGCTTAAGAACTGCCTTATAACCATGGATCTTACTCTGTTCTGAGATTACAGTGGCATTTTGTCCTGCATAGACCAATAAACACACTATAAACATCAGAGCTTATCCACCTGGACATTCGCCAGACTATTTTGGCTGTGGGAAACACAAGATCTTTTTAATTCATGCCTTGAGCTTTACTGATTATGAACAGGCAGACTAATAAATCAAGCTGTCACTCTGACGGTGACCCTTAAAGCAGTCCTCAGAGAGTCAGTAAATGCAGAAAGAATATTATGCAAATTCCACAGCTGGTTTGGGGATATCTGATATAATAAATCAGTATCCCAATGTCACACTCTTCATTCCAAAATAAAAACAAGAATACCTAAAGGGTAGTTAACATTTAAGGATGTATACATAAGTCTCACTACTTAACCTGATTTATGACTTGGTTGTTAATGGGGTCTGTGGACTGGAATGTCACAACTCAGATATACTGAAAAGTACAACACTAATTCAATACATTATTAAGCAAAGCTCCGATGAAGACAGATTACATGAACACATTTGTAGTATTTCTCAACAGAAGAAATCAAAAATGGTCAGAAGTACTGTCACCTATAGCAGACAACTTAGTTAAATGGCCCTGAGGTGTTTTGACTTGTTATAGCTGAAAGAGTCTCCACTCCCCAGTATTCCACTATAAATCATTATTGGTGGCAAACCCAGTACAGATTAGTTACTTAGGAACCATACATTCTCATTCTTTGAGTAGATATACCATTTGAAAATATCTGCACACGCCCAAAGCCAAGCATAAACCATGTCATGTTATGTACAGTCCTTTTTAAGGAGGCAACATTTGACCATCTCAAAGACACTAAGCGCCCAACTTTTAAATGCATAAATGAAACCACCACCATACAAGTCAGTTAAAGAAGGTAAATGTGTCCAGTTATACAGGATTAGTATTTTACTAGTTGACTGATTGAAGGGTTCTAGTAAGAGAATTTTAGTGTATGTATATACTCTATATGCACCATTAACTATATATTTAGAGTAGGATGTTTTCTAGCTGGCCATTTTAATAGCAACTTAAAATTTCAACAATTAGTTAAATAAAATAATTCATTCATTTCAACAAAATGTTGTCAAAATCTGAAGTTTCTGTCTCCACCCTTGGAAGGATGAACCTTACAATGCAGTGACCTTCAACTGGATGCGAAACATAGCACGATCTCCACTATGGCCAATCATTTATAGAGCATCATACGGCTCACTACTCACAGGTAAGTAGAAAAACATGTTATTGTTGGTGTGATATCACCCCCGACACTGGAGAGGGACATTCACTTGGAACAAAAATAAATAAACACAGTATTTCCAGATGCAGCTCTCTGCATCAAGCACAATTTCTCTTAAGAGCACGAAGGGAACACACTCAGTACTAGGTCTGGATTTCTCTCTATGTCACCCTCCAGGTCCCCAGTAAGACTCCCCACTGGCACAGCTATAGAGCTGAGTCCACAGCTGAGTGTCCAAGCCGAGTACTCCAGCACCCTCTCTGTGATACCAGTGCTTCATGTCCCTGCTCCAAACAGCTGACACACACACACACACACACACACACACACACACACACACACACACACACACACACACACACACACACATACACACACACACACACTGCAAGGATTTAGCACATATGTGTCAATAATACACACAAATGGAGCTTTGTTAATATCTGCTGCAGCTTCTGGAAGTTATAAAACAATAAACACTTCCACTTTTCCTACAGGAGCTAATAAACCATTCCCTGGCACAGACACTTCATCTCTGGCTGCAGTCAGAACCTTAAGAAACAATCTTTATAGCCTAAATTAAGTAATTTAAATTTTTACTATTTTTCAAAGTTATATGGACTGAGATTAACCTCTTCTCTTCCGGTATCCTCTGTTAAAACGTATACATTTAATCGGTTACAATATAGTCAGGGCCCACTATTGGTACATTTTTTTAACATAAGAGACTTTACAAATACATTTTTCATTATAAGTATTTGTACAATTCAGTTTGATATACAAATGGCGTACAATTATTTACAAAACTCCAGCTAGCTTTGCTGGCATATTTTACACATCCACTACCCTACTTCTCCTGGCATAGCTGGCAATACCTCGCATCATCACATCTGGTTACTATGAACTGTGAAATGTGCTGGAGTGAAATGCTTAGCACTTGTTCCTTCCCTTCTTAATCTGCTGCTTCTGTAATACAGCCCTTCTTATCATTGTCTTGTCACTGGAATATTCAGATCTTTAAGAAAACACATGCCTCTCGATGCACAAATCATGGAATTTCAATACATATTCAGCAATCACAGACACTTCTGTACTCTAGGGAAGCATTTGATAAGCTATCTCAGAAATGACAATGAATATTTTAATTCTATAACTCCCCTGCAATCTAATTCTGCATTTTAACAAACTGCACACCTTGCCCTGACTCAATTTGGTAGTGGTTAGTAACTGGCAACACAGACACAAATGTCATTTAATTACAAAATGTGAAGGGACTAACAAGCTAGAACAGACTCTGGTTCCCTCAAGCTTTCTTACATGCTGCATGTCTGACACCATAAATTACTTAAAGCAATACAACTCAGAACTCCAATATTGTCACTGGAGACGAGTCTTTGTGCTATTGTAGGAGTAACTACAGTAATAATAATACATGTTACCTCCAAACAACATCTGTATATTATTAAAGCTTGAAATACATTCGGCACTGATGACCAGCCCACTGGTGTATGCAATAATGTGCCACCAGCAACTTGGAGTGAAAAGTCAACTGAAAGTATGGGATTAAGCACCAGATGACCACTGTTCCCTCCATCCTTTGAGAAGTTCTCATTTCTTCATTCTACTGCATTGCTGACACCATGGAGATTCATCTGCATATTATATAGTTCCTATGCTAATCAGTGATGCCACACCTCATACCTTATGATTACTTGTACTGTATATAACAATGGCACAATGTATTGCTACATAGTACTCCGTGTGCATACCCATGATTATCCTGAAGGCACTCTGTATAATACTTCTAAAGATCATTACCATCTAAGGCACCACTTTCAGCTCATTCCCTAGCCTTCTCACTGAAGCTCAACCTAAAGCCGTAACTGTTTTGGCTGGCAACTCACTAAACCTCCCTCACACTACTATGGACATCTCTGGAATGACATCTGGAAGTAGCCAGCCATGGTGGTACAAAGGCATCTACCAATCATCAAAGTGTTTGCAGCTCTGGCTGTACTTTGGGAAGCTGTGGTAGAAATGTTCATCAGGTGACTGAGATGGGGAGCTCTGTATATGACAACATCCTTATATCATCTTCTGCACAGTACATTACAGATAATCATGATGTTGGAGACACATTAAGCAAAAAGGCATAACATTTTATAACAATGTTGTGGCAGACTGTGGGGGATTGTGGGTGTCAGGGTCCACTGAACAGCAACAACACTCTAAGCCATGAATCAAAACAACTGTCAGGGTAGGGGGTTGTTATGTACTACCTATGACAAAGAGCAATTAGGGAAATAAAATCTCTACTCTGCACCTCTTCCTAAATACAAATGAGCACACTGCAGATATGGTATCTAAGATACAGAACTTAACTTTTTTATCCAGTGAAGGACACAATCTCTGTAGGTGCCAGAGCTTGCATGTTTTATTATAAAAACAGCTAAATTTTCCTTACTTCAGATAAACATCTGTAGTATGTTCATTTGTGCCTTGAAATAAAGTGTTTGTGTTGGTTTGTACTTTGTACCCAACATGCATTTAGTCCCTATTATTTCATAACCAGCATCTATGTGTGTGGGGTCAATCCCTGTGTCTACAGACACTCAAATGAATAATTCTAACCCAAAGTCTATTGCTAATTTTTAAAGTATTGTTAGTCTTTCCATCTTGGATCTGTACATAAATGCATTTCACTCAAAGATGATGTTGCAGGACTGGTACTAATTAATTTTGTATTATAAAGTACCACATTTCTTCTGTCTTAATGCATAGCCCCTGAGCTGTCTCTTACTCATGCACAACCTATACATTTGTTCTAAGCAGTAAAATCCTGTTTCTATACTTGATTCATTCATTAATTTATTGTGGACTTTTTTGCTCTCACAATGGACCATCAGTGGACCCAGTGCAACATTTCATTTGCTGATTCTGCCTACCCTGGACTTTTTCTGAAAAGGGTCAGAGACAGTGAGGAGATCAAGGCATCCTGGGTTCCTGTCATACTGCTGCCAGGAGTGTTTTACCTAATTTCCTCATCCCACACACACCCTTGGTATCATCCTGTAGATAGGATATGCAATGGACCGATCAAACTGAACACCCCCCTCACTTCCACAAAGGTCTGAAGTCTGCAAGCTGCCCCACCCACCCTCAGGCAGCACACTGCAGTGGTTTTCCAAGCCATTACCAGGGAAACCCAAATACATTGTACACCACATATACCTGCCCCTTCCTCCTTTACTTTCAGGATAGGCATGCTCATTCTCCCCTGCCATTGCCTCAGAAGCTCAAGATACTAATTGAACCCTGATCACCTACATCATAGTAGGGGCTTTATCTATATATGCCTCAGTGCTGGCTATTTTTAATCAATTAATTTATTCATTCATTCTCTAATCACCCACTTCATTTAATTCAGGGATGCAGGGGAGCTAGAAAGTACAGTTGTGTACACTTACCATAAATGTAGATGTTCCAGGGTATTCACTGTTGCAGTCATCACACTTGGGTTATCTGCCAGCAGGTAATCCTCTGTCAGCCTGAATACCAGACTATTGGGATTTCTGTGTCAGATGCTGTTGCTTCTTCCATGACGTTAGGTCATTAGGGGTATAAAACATGCAGCTGACACCATTACATCAGTTTTTCTTGACCCAGATGTCAGGAGCCCCAAAATAGGAAGCAATTACATGGTGTGGAACACCTCCAGTAAAAAGTAAATACCATAAACATAAGATATGGCCAAAAAAAGAGTAAAGGTAGAAAGCATAGAGAAGTCAGGGGGCTGGAGGGAGGGTAACCAGGACTGCAATAGTGAATACACTCGAACATCTATATTTACGGTAAGTGTACACAACTGTACTATGTTCTTTGTGTCTCACTGTTGCAGTCATTACATTTGGGTTGATTCCCAAAGCTAAGGAAGGGTGGATGCAGTCAAGAAGTATTAGGGCTGGCTAGCAGGCCTTGCAAGACTGCTGTGGCAAATCCAGCTCTGGATTTAGAAAAGACAGGTAAGTGGTAATGCTTGGTGAAGGTGTGTACAGAACTCCAGGTTGCAGCTTCCAAGATGTCTCTGGTAGGGACTCCTCTGAGAAATGCTGTAGAGGTTGAGATAGCCCTAGTGGAATGAGTTTTGATCCCCTATGGGATAGGTTTTCCATGGTGCTTGTAGCAGAAATGGATGCAGTGTGCTATCCATTTGGAAATGGTTTGCTTTGAAATTACCTTGCCCTCTGCCCCTGTAGCAAAGCTGACTAGCAGCTGGTCAGTTTTTCTGAAAGGTTTAGTCCTGTCAAGGTAGAACCTGAGCTATCTGTGCACGTCCAAGGAGTGCAGGATCCATTCCCCTTTATTCTGAGGATTAGGGAAAAAGGTTGGTAAATGGATGGATTGGTTTAAAGCCACACTGGATACCACCTTGGACATAAATGATGGGTAAGTCCTGAGGGAAACCCTGTCCACATGGAAAATAATGAAGAGTTACACAGCCATAAGAGCCTGTAACTCAGACACTCTTCTTGCTGAAGTGATGGCTAGAAGTAAGGCTGTTTTCCAACAGAGGAATTTTAACTCTGCTGTAGTAACAGGCTAAAAAGGGGGGGGGGGGAGAGTGAGCTTCTCTAGTACAAAGTTAAGGTCCCAGACAGGAGTGGGAGCTCTCCTCAGGGGTCTTAAATTGTTAGCTCCACTCAGGAACTGTTTGATCAGAGGGTGAGAGAAGAGGGGTGGCTCAGTATTGTAATGATCTGAGATGGCAGAATCATGAATCTTAATTGATGAGAAGGATAGGCCTTTGTGAAGTGGCTCTGCTAGGTAATCGAGGAGATGAGGTAAGGTGGACATGGCTGTGTCCTTTCCTTGAGAATGGCTCCAAGAACAGAATATTTTCCATTTTTCTGAATAGGATTTCCTAGTACTAGGCCTCCTGGCCTCAAGGATGACATCCAGCACCTGTTTGCTGAGGGTTGCTGGCGGTGTATTCAAGGAATAAGCCAGGCTGCAAGGTTCAAGGTTCAAGGTTTGCAGCTCAGGGTGCAAAATCTGTCCCTCCTGCTGGGAAAGCAGAGAAGGGGTCTGATGTAGTTGCCAGGGTGGCACTGCTGTCAGACTGCATAGCAGTGGCGGCTGGTGACTTCAAATCACAGGGGGGCTGCAGGAGACAGCTGAATGGGTGGGGTCAAGGGGAAGGGGTGTGGTCAACCAGAAAGGGGAGGAGCTATGCACAAAACCACAAAAAACTAGCTTTAATTAAATACGCTGCCCTGGGTGGCAAACCATCATTATGAAAGCCAATCAAGACAAAAATAAGTGTAGAAGAATAAAAATATTTCAATGCATTGGCTGCATGACAGCTTACTTAATATCTAGATGGAAACAAAAGGTTGTGAGGCATGAAAAAATAAATTACTTTTTAAATACATTACTGGAATGCCAGTCAAAATCAAGTATATGAAAAACCAGAAGCACTCAACTCAAACCACTTCTCCTTGCACTGCAGTCCTAATTATAATATATTCAGCTTTATTAAAGTACCAAGTAACATGCTGAAAGTAGAAATCTATGTGATGCCCCACTTGTAAAAATGTTTCTTATCCAAAAAGACCTGCTGCCTGACAACTTGTTTCATGGGGAAAACATGATAAAAGTAAAAATGAAAAGCAAACAAGAAACAAGCTCAAGATACATTGCTTAAAGGATTACTGTACAGGTTATGGACCACACATGATTGGCATTCTGTTTAGTTTACGGGTAAAGTCTGTAGAGATGACTGGAAGTCTCCAACAAGTGTAATGAGCTTTTAAAATAATGGAATCCTGTCCTTTAATACCCAAGGCTTATACATTATCTAGTCAAGTATTCTCTGCATGGCAACAACAGAAAGGCTTTCAATGTTGGCAATTCTTTAACAGCATGCTTATTAAAGCTTACTTGCATCTTACGATCTCAGACAAGCTTACCTTATGGTCATTAAAGCATTGCTACTTAAAAACACAGAGCAACAGGCACTTTGAGTAATAAGCATAAATCAACAGTACAAAAATATGACAGAAACCAGACCATTCTGCAAAATCAAGGACAGATGAAAAGCCACTGTAGTACTTATGCAGTGTGTCCTCCCCATCCAAGGTAGATACAACTACTCCTTGCCTTGCTTGGACACATCCAGAGTCACTACATGGGGGTGTGGGGTGCAACAAGCATGTCACAATTTGAAATCTCTCTGGCTGACTGTGATGGCCCTGACACATTTGTCATACCTCTCAACCTCAAGAGCAAGAAATCTGGACAAAGCCATACACAGAAGTGGGACAAAGGCCCAACAATAAGGACAATTTTTAAATATTGCTCTAATAAACTTAGAAAGATAATAGAATAGGTCTTGCATTAGTATGAATTTTCTGAAGGGTATAAAATCTGAAACTCAAATGTCTGTCATTTTCTAACTTCAGTCTTTAGTGATGTCACTAATTTACAAAAAAAAACACAATTTTATGAAAAATGGACAAAAAGCGTGATGCAAAAATATAAAATAGACACACAATACAGCTGCTACCTGTCAAAGAAGGGACACTTTAATATTAGTACTGCTACCTTGAGCAGCTGACAAAATATAAAAGAATCTACATGCATTTCAAGTAATCTATAACTTTGATTATTACAGTTATTTCTTAATTGTAAACCCTCCATGTTTTCTTCCAAAATTGCTATTTTTGGAGGGATTATAAGGGGGAAGAGCAACATTTTGAGCCAAAAATTAGGGACAGTTGAGAGGTTGGCTATGCCTAATTCTATAAAGCAATTTATTTGCATGTACCTCTCAACCTGTTAATACAGTAAATCTGAACAAGGCCAAATATATTGGGGCACATATAAACAGTACTAAAAATTGCTCTTGTATAAATTGAGACAGTTGATAGAACAGCTCTTACTTTAACATGCATTTTTCTGAAGGTTATGAAGTCTGAAACTTAGAGTGACTTCTGGCAAATCATTTAGGAATTAAAACTACAAATTTTATGAACAAACCAATAAGAAGCAAAAATCTATTCATTCTTTGAAAATCTGGACAGTTGGGAGGTATAGTTCAGCTGGGCCTGTCTGAGTTTGATGCCCTTCCCCCCCTGACAAAATAATGGTTGAATGGAGCCTCTGCAGCCATTCCAATGAACCATTATACTTGGCTATTTCAATCCATTTACCATAAACACTAATGTGCATACTGCTTTACTTCTATGATGAGTTGGACTTCATTTGAAAGTTTTATTTTGTATTTTACAGCACAAACACTAAGTCATCTGTTAAACAAAGCAATGCAGTCTCACAATGAAAACTTAGCATTAAAACTTCTCTGCCCTTGAAACTCACATTCATTGAAACAGCATTGAAACCCGCATTCAAAGAAAATACATTTTGCCAGTGGCAGATAAAGATTAATTTTGGGCTGTTTTGAATCATAGGCTCCTTGCATATGAAACATACATGTGCTCTTTGATACACCTTCCTCATTGTACTAAAATTATATTCCTTGTACAATACAGTACACTTGTTACAGGATGTTTTAAATTTGTTTTGAACATTTTTCCAGTAAGCAATGAAACAAACCATATGCACCCATAATGGCAAAACTGCCCAGTTGAGAACATTTATCATAAAAAGTCTACTCAGACTTCCACAGTCCACCATTATTAGTAAATATACACAATTCCACAGTCCACCATTATTAGTAAATATGCACAATTCCACAGTCCACCATTATCAGTAAATATGCACAATTCTACAGTCCACCTTTATCAGTAAATATGCACAATTCTACAGTCCATTATCAGTAAATATGCACAATCTCTGAAGTCAGTCATCTAAATAATTCCACATTAAAGAAATCTGTAACTAATGAAGTGGTTGCTGCTAGCAATCACCTTTATATTTCATGGTTTCATCGAAAAATAAAGTGTCTGTTGCCCCTCAGGAATAAATTGTCTATATTACATTAAAAAAATGATAAGCTAGTAATAATATTGCAAGAGGAAATGGATGGCAAACTGATAACGAATTCATAGTTAGTATCTTCACCAAGGAGAACATTCTCAGTACGGCAGCATCTACCCCTTGTGGGAGTAGAACCCACAACCTTCTGCATCAAAAGCAAGTACACAGCCTGTTGTGCTATAGTATTAACTTGGCAAAGCACTAAACTTCTATTCCCCTGCAGCTCTCAGATCCTTGTAAAATCTACTCAATACTCAACTGCATCTCAACTTCGCAGCTCAAGAAAACTGGAAAAAGCCAAAATGTATCGGGGTCAAAGCCCAAAACAGGGACACATTAAACATTGCTTGTATAATCTTGGAAAGTTGCTAGAATAAAATGTTGTGTTGCCACCATATATTTTACTGCCAAGGTCCCTGAGCAAAAACAGTCAGAGTAACATACCACTACGCCACATCAGCTGCTTTGTAAAAGAGAGGAAGACTGAAACTTAAATGGCTATCATTTAGTGAATTCAGTTCTCACCATAGCTGTCAACCTCTTAGTACAAAACACCTGGACAAACCCAGTAATGAGGGAATACAGCCCTCAAACATATTCAGTGAATTCAGTTCTTGCCATAGCTGTCAACCTTAGCACAAAAACCTGGACGAAGCCAATAATGGGGAATACAGTCCCAAAAATAGGGACAAATTTAAAATATTCATCTTATAAACTTGAAAATTGCTAAAAAAAAAAAGGTTGTGCTACTATGTATTCTGAAGAACATGAAGTTGGAAATTCAAATGCCGGTCAATTTTACTGCGGACAGAACAAAAACAATTTTCAGCAGAGACGCAGGGATTAAAACTGCAGACACATCTTTGTAAAATGGCAGGGCACCAGAGCAAATCCACACAAACACAGGCAGGAGATGCACACTCCACACAGAAGCCACCCCAACCAAGAATCAAACCAGAAAACCTATAGCTGTGAGGCAACAATACTACCACCGCACCATCAATTATGCAAGGAATTAAACATTCAGAAACCTGAAGTCTGAAATTCAAATGCCTGTCAATTTTACTGCGGACAGAACAAAAACAATTTTCAGCAGAGACGCGGGGATTAATACTGCAGACACGTCTTTGTAAAATGGCAGGGAACCAGAGCAAATCCACACAAATACAGGGAGGAGATGCAGACAGAAGCCACCCCAACCAAGAATCAAACCAGAAAACCTATAGCTGTGAGGCAACAATATTATCACTGCACCATCAATTAAGCAAGGAATTAAACATTCAGAAACCTGAAGTCTGAAATTCAAATGCCTGTCAATTTTACTGCGGACAGAACAAAAACAATTTTCAGCAGAGACGCAGGGATTAAAACTGCAGACACATCTTTGTAAAATGGCAGGGCACCAGAGCAAATCCACACAAACACAGGCAGGAGATGCAGACTCCAAACAGAAGCCACCCCAACCAAGAATCAAACCAGAAAACCTATAGCTGTGAGGCAACAATACTACCACCGCACCATCAATTATGCAAGGAATTAAACGTTCATAAACCTGAAGTCTGAAATTCAAATGCCTGTCAATTTTACTGCGGACAGAACAAAACCAATTTTCAGCAGGGATTAAAACTGCAGACACGTCTTTGTAAAATGGCAGGGCACCAGAGCAAATCCACACAAACACATGGAGGAGATGCAGACTCCACACAGAAGCCACCCCAACCAAGAATCAAACCAGAAAACCTATAGCTGTGAGGCAACAATACGACCACTGCACCATCAAATATGCAAGGAATTAAACCTTCAGAAACCCTTAAGTCTGAAATTCAAATGCCTGTCAATTTTATTTAACATTTTTTAATCAGGACACGACAGTCTGACTTGGAACAAATAAACAATTTTCAGCAGAGGCCCAGGAAGAAATAATGCAGACATGTCTTTGTAACATGGGAGGACACAAAAGCAAACCCACACAAACACAGGGAGAAGATACAGACCCCACAAAGAAGGAACCCCAGCCAAGAATCAAACCCAAGAACCTGCAGCTGTGAGGCAACAATGCTACTACTACACCATCAAATATCAAGCATTGCAACATTTACAAACCACAGATATTATGAGGAACAGATCAGATCGAATATGAGGCAAAAATCTGAAATTTTTTTACAAATGGTGGTGGGTAGGGAACTCAAGTCTTTAACACCTGCATACAGGGTACAGGGTTCAAGCCTGAGGCATTCCCTACCACACCACCATAAGCACCTAGGGCATTTTCACACACACACACACACACACACTCTCTCTCTCCAGTAAAGCATAAGCACCATACACACAAACTCCAGTAAAGCATAAGCACCATACAAATAAACATTGTAAATTAAAAAGCACAAATTCCAGTAAAGCATAAGCACTGAGATCCTAATGCTCCTGCCCGATGAGATCCCTAATGCTCTGTCCCGAGTCCCTGCTGCTGCTCTTGCAGTCCGGACGTGACCCATAATCCTGGCGAGTCTGTGCACTGTAAAAGTGCACAGATGTCTCCTTGTGTCCCCCTATGGGGACGGCCGGACTGCCTTGAGCATGCGCATAGACCGACAGTAGTCGGGACTCGGTCTATCATGCTTGAGAAGTCCGCGAATTTTGAAAAGTAATTTTTTTTTAATTTTTCATTTTTCTTTCATTTTTCTTTCTCTTTTTTATTTTTGAGGGGGCTGCAGTCCGGCAGCCCTATGCCACGAGCCGCCCCTGCTGCATAGGAGTGGGTACCAGTGCTGGTGTGGCCAGTCTGGTGCAATAAGGATTGTCCTTGGCCTGTCCTGTTTGATCTTGAGTAGTACATTTGAGAGGAGGGGCAGAGGGGGAAAGGCATAGATTGAGAGGTTTTCCCATGTAAAGGATAGGGCATCCACTTTCCATGCTTGGTTGTGTGGATTTATGGTGCAAAATTTGCTCAATTGATGGTTTTGGGGGGAAGCAAATGTCCCCACCTGTGGATTAGAAGATTGAATGAGTTGGGTTCCAGTTTCCACTTATGTGGGTCCAGTAAATTTCTGCTTAAGTTGTCTCCCAGTGAAATCTGTTTGCCTGGCAGGAACTGAGCTTGCAGGTGCACTTGATTAGTCAAGGCTGTGTTCCATAGGGCCATGGCTAACCTGCAGAGTGGGTAGGAATGAGTTCCCCCCCTGCTTGTTTATGTACCACATAACTGTGGTGTTGTCTGTCTTTATCAAGAGTTGTCCTGGAAGGATAAGGTACTTGAAGGCTGTCAGTGCACTCTGTACAGCTAACACTTCTTTAGAATGATATGCAGGTGAATTTGTCCTGGATTCCATTTGCCTGGAATGCATTTGCCTGCCACGTGAGCCCCCCATGCATAGTCTGATGCATCTGTTGTCAGGGTTTGGGCGGCGAGGGGTTGAGTGAAAGGGAGTCCCTTGTTGTGATCGTAAGTCTCTGCCCACCAAAGGAACTCTATCCTATAGGATAGGAATCATTTTTTCCAGGTCCTAAGAATGCTGACACCAGAAACTTTTTAAGTACCATTGAAGTTTCCACATATGCAGTCTTGAATATGGAATTAGTACAATGCATGAGGCCATGAACCCTAGGGCTTGCAGTATTTTTCTTGCAGATAGCTGGGTTTTGGTGGCCAGTAGTTTAAAGTAATCTGGCAACTAAACCTGCTTTTCTGGAGTGAGGAATGCCATCTGGGAAGTTGTGTTCAAGCTTTCTCCCAGGAATACAATCTTTTGGCTGGGTACCAGATGTGATTTCTTTTCGTTGATGGTATACCCCAAAGAAGTTAGGAGTCTCCTTACAAATGTCAGGTACTGAAGTAGCAATTCCTGACTGTCCACCTGAATCAGGCAATCATCCAAGTATGGGTAAATTTGAATATTTCTCTGCCTGCGGTATGCAATGGCTGGAGCCAGGCCCTTTGTGAATACCCTGGGCGCAGTAGATAAGCCAAAGGGAAGTGCATAGAGCCTGCCCTGAAACGTAGATATATCCTGCAAAATTTCCTTATGGGGATGTGCAGATAAGCTTCTTTTAAGTCTAGGGTGACCAGCCAGGAGTCCTTGGCTAACATAGGAAGCAGCTGCTGGAGTGTAAGGATTTTGAATTTTGGTACCACCAGGAAGGTGTTGAGAATGGACGGATCCAGGATAGGGTGCCAAGAGTTCTCTTTTCTGGGCACCAGGAACAGTCTGGAGTAGAAACCCTGTCCACTTTGCTCTGGAACAGGTTGAATAGCTCTGATACTGAGAAGAAAAAGTACTTACTTTTGAGCCTCTGCCCACTGGTTTTGAGGAAGGTCTGGCAACCCGCTTGGGGTTGGCAGTGAGTGGAAGTAGAATCTGTATCCCTGGGATACAATGTTTAGGACCCATTGGTCCTGGGTAATGTACTTCCAGTTTTTTGCATGCAGGACAAGTTTTCCTCCTAGGGGTGCCAGCACTTGGGCATGGCTGGGAAGAATGACAGACAAGTCATTGTGAACTTTTTCCATAAGGGGGTGGCTTACCACTCCCTGTTTTTGAGGTGAGAGCACTCCATTGTTTAGGTCCCTGCCTACCCTGAGACTGTAGTCTTTGTGGTCTGTTGCCCCTGGGCCTGGACTGAGAAGCCTGGGAGGGACTGGAAAGGACGAGTTTTTAGAAGGCCAATGCCTACTGAATCTAGGTGGCTGTACCTGTAAGAAATATTTAACAGTTTGCAGAGATTTAGCTTTTTCCTCCATCTTTTTAAGAACTTCGTCTGCTTTTGTGCCAAACAAACATTCTTGGTTTAATGGAACATCTAGTAATTTTGCTTAGACATGCTCTGGCAAGATTTGTTCCTTCAGTCAAGCATGCCTTCTCAGTACAGACCCAGTGACAGCAGCCCTGCAATATGCTTCTATGGCATCAAAACCACACTGCAAAGTATGTTTACTAACAAGGTTTGCAGAATGCATTAACTCTTGTAAATCTTTATTTTCTGTACAATCAGGAATCAACAACATTTTTTGTTTAATTAGTTCCATAATATGTTGCTGGTACTTCAACATGTGAAACTGGCAATTTAAAGCCCTGATGGCAAGAGTTGCAGAGGTATATACCTTCTTACCCCATCTGTCTAAAGCCCTAGAATCCCTGTCTGAAGGGGTAGGGTTTTTGGCTGTAGTAGCCTTAATACCTTTAGGTCCCTGGGAAATGGTCTCTGAATCCGCAGTGGGATTTTTAAAGAGAAATTTGTGAGAGTCAGGTACGTTGCAGTACCTGTCAGGCTTTCTAGAAGCTAGTGGTAAAGTATCAGGTGTAAGACTGGATTCCATGAAGACATCATCTACAATATCTAGGACTGGGGGTATAGCTAGAGGCCTGTGCTGAGACAAGTCTAAAAATTCTCTGAGTCTCTTTTTGGACTGTGGGTACTCCTGGCATTCCCAGTGGAAATGCTCTCTTAAGGTATGCAAGGTTTCACTGAAAGAAAAGTCCTCTGGAGGGGAGGCAGAGGGAATGGAATCCTCTGCATCTGAATCCTCATAGATAAGGGAATGTCCTGGTAATCAGACGGATCAGAGTCATCGGACTCATGGTCTGTAGAATCAGAAGGAAAATCAATTCTTTGTCTTCTAGAGGGGGAAGGCTGGCTTCCCCTAATTAAAGTAATAAGGTCTTCAGCCATTCTAAGCATTTGTTTCTGTGGCATGGGAGCTTGAGAATGCTCTTTGGTCGTTTGTTTCCTAGGTGTAGTGCAAACTCTGGGCCTGAGAAACTCGGTAGTTTTAGTCAGAAATGAGGTAGTCGGTTTAATGCGAACATCGAAAGGTCTTAATACATCCTCAGAAGCCGGTGCCTGCACGGTGGCTCTGGACCCATCCAAGGTAGAGACATCCGCAGGTTCCATAGTCGAAGAAGCATCTCACGGCATACTGGCCTCTAAATGGGTCTCAGTAGAGGCCTGCAAATCTGTAGAAGTGGGTATCAGGGGCTGCGAAAGCGCCTCACTGAGTACTGGCAGACTGGCGACTAGCTTAATGGAAGCGTAGTCAGCAGTTTTGGACCTATGCGGTCTGTCTCTGTCTTTATCCTTACTTTTTTTGGAAGATAAGTAGTCAGATGGCTTATCGAAGCCATTTCGGAATATGGAGAATGACAGCGAAAGAATAAAGTGACAAAGATAGCCTGACGACGAATACTTCGGGCATTAAACAAGGCACAAAACCGACAGCGAGGAACGTCATGGTCTGGGCCTAAACAGGTGACGCAGTAAAAATGAAAATCTCTGTGAGGTATTTGCTTTCTGCAGGCAAGACAATTGTTAACTTTTTCTGACATTGGTTAGAGCAAGGAAAAAGGATCCCCAACGGGGTACTTAGCTTTAGAAGACTTCAGGTTTGAAACTCGAAAAATGAAAATTTCAGGTAGTAGCCACCCGGCACTTGTGAACTGCTTTTGCTTCGGGCTCCCGCACGGCAGGAAAAGCTAATGTAACGGCATCGGCTGCATGTTTTATACCCCTGACGAACTGATGTCATGGAAGAAGTGACAGGATCTGACGCAAAAATCCCAAGACTGAGGGCTAAATGCAGGCAGATAACCCAAGTGTTATGACTGCAATAGTGAAACACGAAGAACATCCTATCCCACCAACCCATCACAAGACATACACACACATACACTCTCATTCACATAGAACATACACACCTACAGGCAGTTTGGAAGAAATGCCAATTCACCTTCAGCACATTTCTGGGATGGGAAGCACTCAGCACAACCTCATGAAAACACAGGAAGGCTATACAGCTCTGTACAGAAAGCAACCAAGATGGGAACCAAACTGGAGCAGTCTGTTCAGTCTCAGTAATTTCTCTCTCCTCATCAGCTCTCACACATCCAACATTGCCAGTAAGCACTATGACAGTGACAGGAAAATGAATGCCATATAAAAAAGCAGGAGAATAAACTCCTATATCCTAGCAACTTTCACACAAAATTAAATGAACAACAGTAATGTGTTAAAAAAGATCATTTTACTAGAAGGAAATTTAATCTACAGTATTACTCAAATCCATCATTTCAGAACAGCCATTAAATGCTGGCAGCCTTCATAGTTTCATGGGTCATTGATCACAATCAGTTGTGCTGATGATCAAAAGTATATTTTTTATAATAGCAAATGACTTATACAACAAAATTACAGTCATCAAACTTTAAAACAGCATTTTTAATAACCTTAAAATAATGATCAGTCTTGTTCTATTTGCTATGCCCCTTAAATCATTAATTTTAACAGTTATTCCTAGCCTTTTCATTGTACTGTCAGTTACTGAGCCAGTGAAAGTGATCACAGCTATCATATCTGATATATAACCTGAGAGTAACAGAATGATATATATGCACAAACAAAGTTAACTTTTCAGTTTTCTAAGCAGCTGAAAATGCAATTAACGTTGTTTCATACTGACAAATGTTGTTGTTTGTCTTTTCAGCTTTTCCTGGATAGGGGTCGCCACAGCGGAACTCCAGTCCACTAATGATTGGCAGTCGATTTTTATGGTGCCAAGTTGCCAGCCCGACGCCCAACCTTCAGTGAAGGCACACCCATTCACGCATGTCTTTCGGAGGCCACTCGACCACGGGGAGGACATGCAGATTCCACACAGAAGGCACTCCAGTCAAGAATCGAACAGAAGAACCTCTTGCTGTGAGGCAACAATGGTACCCCTGTACCACTGCAGCTTTTGTTTCATACTGACAAATAATAAACTCAATTGAGTACCAAAAAAATGTATGCAGATTTTCTGTGTGACACTGACAACTTGTTAACCTACATTTATTCTGACTTCACACCAGGCAACTAAGTGTCATGAGACCAGGTGTATGTACCTAACATGAAAACTGCCTTAAGATGACACAGTGTCTTGCAGCAGATGCTACATTATTTCTCTCCATGGCTAACATACTGAAGAGCTAAAAACCATCTAGACATAGTATATTCAATAAAGCATTTTCAACAGTGTAAAAAAATGAAAAAAATCAGACTTAGTGATTCCAAGTTTACTTTGTGCAGATGACGAGTAAGATATGTAAAATAAATTGCCACAAAGAAGCCCTTCAAGGCAAAGTTGAAGGACTATTTAAACTGAAATTGGGCATGCAACTGCCATGTCACATAACAAAGAGGATTATGTCTGGGTCTGAGATCATAACCAAGTTGTTCTCTCCAAGTCATGGCTGTCAAGAAACACACCTCGAAAATGTTCACTCTGTCCACACATTTTTGTGACAGTAAAGTGAACAACAACTTTTAAAGCTGTTTTATCTTTTCGTTGTTGCTCTGGGGTGACCATCATTGGCTGCTGTTATGGTCAAGCCTAAGATCAGAGTTTAACAGTGCTCAGTGGTGCTTAACAAAACTTTCTTGACAACTTTCTTACATTAGAAAGGTGCTTAAAAGGTTGTCGTTTTTCCCCTGAAATTGGAGTGTAATCATAGAACTCAATGTACTACAATATTTAGTATTATTTTTATATCAGTTCACACCTCTTTTTCACTGTGTCAAAATGAATCTCCACTCTTTGTCAGTTTAGTGCAATGACTGCCTCTCTATATTTTCTTAAAGAATAATACTGATGTAACTGCCACTTTGATGCTTCTGTTGGTTTCCAGTTTTCTTTACTGTGCTCAGTTTTAAATGATGCAAGTTTCTTTATCTTCTGTATAACTATAATACATAAGCACTAATGTTAATACTCTGCTTCTTTCCTGAATGGTAATATGAATTACATGGTATGGCTGGACAGGGTACTTTTCATTTTTCTGCTCTGAGATTTTCTTCTCCTTGGGACTTCATTGAAAACAGGACCTCCCAATTGTACATTCCATGTTAACAAACACAAGGGAGAAAGTAAATAAGCAGATTAAAAGCCATTTAAACCACATCAGCAACCAGGTTAACACACTTCATAACAAGTAATGCACAACATTAACTCATGATAACAGCTAATATAATACAGAATGAAAAAACAGTACTTGTACAGATGATAAGATGGGGTAAAGAAATATAATGACAGAACAGATGGCCAGATGTATGCAAGGGTAGATTAGTTTATTGGGTTATATAGTTAGAAAGTGCTAGATCATCAGTGTATAACATTATTCAATTAATTTTATGAAAAATTAGAATACGGCTCTGCAGTCTTGAATAAATAACAGAAGACGGGATCAGCAGTACAGTGATGATGGAATAAGGAGAAGAGGTCATTTAGAAAGATAAACAGGATGTGGTCAAGCACAGGCCCTAACAGACCCTTAGTAAAAGATACAGCTCAGGTAACAATAACAATACCCTGACTTAGAACTGATGTCCATTCCTGTCATGGTATTAGAAACCCTAAACATTTGGAGAAATTAAAAAGGGGTACCATGCTACATGTGGAAGCAAAGGTACTTAGACGTAGTATGAAACTGAGGCATTAAGCTAATGGAAAAGATAATATGGTATAACAAGTTCAAAGGTAGCTCAGTAGGTTTTAATTGTACACTGTTTCAAAACACACAATGCTGTGTTACACACTAAAATGAACTGCGTACAGAACATCTATGAGGTTAATCAATGTTTAGTCTAGAACAGCCATAACTAGGTCATTTGGTACCTTTTGCAATCCTCAGACTTGCACCCCTTTAAACTGAAAGTTGAGGACCATAAAAAAGGGTTTTCCAAAGTTCAAAGCTGAAAAGGTTGAAGACCAAAAAAAAAATCCCTGTATACTAGCTCTAAACTGAAGAAAGGAGCTTAGACATGTAAGACACTAAACACATTCATTTAGTAGCTACAATAGCAGTTACAAAAGTTACGTACATACCATAACGTTAGATCAGTGTTACCTTACTTTTGTCTGGATTAACATGTGGAACATTGGATCTGGTTGGACCCAACCTCAGTGCCCTATACCAGAGTATTGGATCCAAGATCTCTTCCCCTACCCACAGTTCCCTTCTCCTGCCTGAATCACTTCAGATCATATTTGCTGAGTGATAATACTGTAGAAACTAATGGAGAAAAGGAGAAAATATTGAGGGGAAATCCACTACAGAGAAAAGTGGAACAATGAGCAGACAGGGTCCAGACAAGATCTGCTGGAGCCCTAGAAGAAGAAAATGACAATTTGGAGGGGGGAAAGAGGGAGGGAGGGGAGTTTAATCAGTTGAAAATAAGACAACACAGATCTAATGTTACTGCAAGTATAACACTTTTGTATCTGATGTTATCTATTTTCATCTGATTTGACATACGGGACAGATAAACAAGCTACCCCAAAAGAGACCTGGGTGGACTGAAGGAGGGACATTTCTGAGTATGGCAGAGACAAAAGATGTGCAAGTCCTAAACTGCACATCTAACTTATAATGAGATACAAAGGAATGGGCTGCAGACCAAGTGGCTGGATCACATATATCACTGGCAGGCACTCTTTTTGCAAACAATTGCTCACTTTCTGTAGTCCTTAGTATGGTGTAGACAGAACCAAAGTTGGTTATGGACATCTAAAGTATAAAGGATATATTCTCCTTTGTTAGCAAAGTTTGGAAAGAATACTAGCAAGTCAATTTCCTGGTTCAGGTTACATTCTGGGAAGAAAGGAGAGTTTGTCCACAGTGAAACTCTGTTCTTATGAAAAATAAGGAATGGATGTTTGCATGAAAGTGCTTGTAATTCTAACATGTTTTGCTGATACAACTGCAACCAAAAATATAGTTTTCCAGGAAAGGAATTTTAGATCTGATGAAGCTGCAGGTCCAAAGGGTTTTTGGGTTAAGGATTAAGGTAAAATTCTAATATCCCAAAGAGGGACTGGATCACAAATTGGGGGTATCAATAAAAATGTTCCTCTAAGAAAGGCCTTAGTCACTTTAAGAGAAGCAATACGGGCATCATTATGTCCTATATGAAAGTTTAAATTATTTGGAATTCGACTGCAGAGAAACTTCAACCTGCCATAAAAGTCCAGAAAGAAACTCCAAAATCACTGGTAAAGGGGTTGAAAAAGGGTTTTATTCCCTTAGAAGAGGCCCATATAAAGAAATGTTTCCATTTACTTTTGTAAATCTTCTTGGCTGAATCCCTCTGATTAGAAGAGATTATATGGACTACCAGGACAGAAAGCCTGGCATCTCTTGCAATTGTTAAAACTGGAGAAATCATGTGGTTAGTTTTAGGCCTGAAGATAGGGTAGAGGTAACCCAACTGGGTGACTCAGTAGATCCAGGATGGGATCCAGAATACATGGTTGGTGCAGAAGAGGAGGCCAAAGAAAGGGGAACCATACCAGCTGAGGCTACAAAGGGGCAATGAGTATTACTTTGGTGTTGTACTCCACGGCTTTCTGGATGAACTTGCTGAAGAGGGGAACTGGAGGAAAAGCATAATGGAGACCTGGGACTAAAACTGGAGTACAGCATCTCTCCATGGCTGTCCCTGTGGAAGGATGAGTGTGAAGTAATTTCTGCATTTGCTGCAGGTAAGAAGCAAAAAGGTTGCAGCAAGGCTGGCCCCAGAAGCTGAAAATCTCCATTATCACTTTTTTGTTGAGAGGCCACTCATGAAGCTATAGTATAGTTCTACTCAATTTGTCCCTCAGGATACTGGATGTTCCAGGTATATGTGTTGCTACAAGAAAGTGGTTTGAAGACATCACCCACTGCCAAACTGTCATGGCTTCCTTATAAAGAGGGCACAAGCATGTTTCACCTTGTTTGCTGATGTACCAAAGCACTGACAGGTTGTTTGAGTGGATGGTGATCACATCCTTCACTAGCAACTCCAAGACACAGATGTGAAGTTTGGCCTCTGTTGATAACCACATCTCTTGAACTGTCTTTCCATCATAACCCCCCCCCCCCCACACACACACACACACACACACACCCTACAAGGGAGGTATTCATGGTGACTGTCAAAGGGACCAGAGTGAGAGAGGAGGCCATCAGTCCTAAGAGTTGTGAAATGAGTCTTGCTTGAGGTTGAGGGTGTTGTAAAACTTGAAGGGCTACGGACCTTAATGATTTGACTTATGCCAGGGGAAGTTTTGCTATTTGATATACTGTGTCTATTTGGCAGCATATGAATTCTATGCTCTGACAGGGGAATAGATTGCTTTTGTTGAAGTGTATTGATATTCCCAAGTGAGTTGCCAGGTATAACAGGACTGATTGCTTCTGTAATAGTAGATCCTTGTTGGTAGTAGTTAGAAGCCAATTGTCTAAATACAGGAAGACCTGGATTTCTTGTAGATGCAGATTCATAGGTTCATAGTTAGGTACTAGGCTATCAGCCCTGGGGCCTATACAAGCCCAGCCAAAAAGGTACCCTGGCTTTTGCCAGCCAAGAAAATTATTTTCCTGTGCCACTGTTGAGCAGGGCCACAGAGGTGATCCCTGGGGTGAATTTCCTATTTCCCATCCAATCATCAAGATTTTTCTTGAAGAGAAAGATAAGCCATTATGACTGCCGTTATCTTGGTGAACGCCCGTGGGGGTGTGCTGAGAAGAAATGGTAGCACTATGAACTGATAATGATCGTCTCCCAGCCAGAAATAGAAGAATCTCCTAGACTGCATCTGGATATTGATATGACAGTAGGGGTCTTGGACACTGACAGAGCGCATCCACTCATCCTTACTCTAAAGAGGTAGAATGAACTGTACTGTGACCATCCAGAATTCTGTCTGTTTGACATACTGATTTAGATTGCTGAGATCTAATACTGGTCTGAGGTCCCCTGTCTTCTTTGGAACTAAAAAAACCTGGAATAGACTCCAGATCCTAGTTGATCTGGGGGCACTATTTGAATGACTCTTTTGTCTAGCAACTTTGAAACCTTTGTTGCTACCGATTCCAAATGATTTGGTGGAGTAGCAGAAATTTTTAGTCTTGCCATTGGGGAATATAAAAAGGGTATTGTATAACCTCTGATGATAATCCTTAACATCCATGAATCAGGAGTTATCATTTGCCAGGCTAATGGGTACAAGGAAAAAAGTGTCCTCCAACTGCATCCAGAATGCAGCAGTCGGGCAAACATTCAGGGACATTGATAAGGTTTCACAGTGAATGACTCATGGAAACCTTGATTTTGTGGGCCACCTCTGCCTCGTGGGTGATGCCCAGTTAGGTTGCCTCCTCTCTGCTTTGAGGAGGCCCGTCCCCAGGAGTGTTCTAGTGAAAACCTGGGACTTTTTGAACCATATTTTCTCACCCCCTCGTTAATTCAAGAAAAAGATCTGTGAGGAGTAGAAAAATGGATCCTTATGGCAGACAAGGTGTTACCATCCTGTTCACTTCTGGTAAGTTTTTCTTCCACTTTTGGTCCCAACATCATAGGGGGGATTTATCAAGGATATCTTAAAGCTTACTGTGAAATATTAAAGCCACATCTAGGCATGATGTTGCATGGTAGTACCTGTGTCAGTTGCTCTTGATGTAACATCAGCTGCATTAGATGTAACAGCCTTATGTCTACATTAGAGGAAGATTGTAGGGTAAACATTTGACGATCCACTATTTTCTGGACATCCATAGATAAGCTACCTGAAAGAGACTTGGAAAGCTCCTTGATCAAGTCCCTTTGGAAATGTTTCAGGTGTCCTAGCTAGTTCAGAGCTCAGAGTGCAAACATTGCTGAATATTTCCCCAGTCTGTCCATTGCCCTTGACTCCCTGTTCGGGGGATGGACAGCAGGGACATTCTTCTGACAGTTCCTTTTTCATGGCTGCTGCTACTACCACCATGGTGTCGATGGGGGACCCCTGGACCAATGTTTCCCATCTTTGACTGCAACTAAAATCTTGTTTGACTTTTTGGGATATGGTCTGCCACATCATGTTCCTTCCAAGCCTTCTGAGTGATGAGTTCAATCAAGGTGTCAGGTCGTACGACCAACCAGGATGTCAAAAGGCTAGACCCAAAAGCTTCATGAAACACTGACTCCTCAGAAGGAGCTTCTGTGGACCCCCCCCCCATTTCATCAATTCCAAGATGTCTCCAAAACAGACTCATTCAGAGGGGGGTCTTGGGGATTCTTCTACATCTATGTCAGTGCTCTCAGATACACACTCAGAAGAGGAGTCTACATACTTCCACTTGCACATCCTTTTCTGGGTAATGGTGCCTAAGGGCTTCTGAAGGAGACATCTGCATCAGATGTGGAGTTTGAATGCTGAGCAGTGTCTAAGCTAATTGGATGCACCTGTCCTTGATGACCTAAATGAGCGGAAGAAGGTACAGGCTCCAGCAGGAGGTGGGATGGATCCAAACTCTGTGCACAATCCAGTCTTCTTGGACCAGCCAAAGCTCTCGCCACAGCTTCAAAACTGACTCAGCCAATGATGCTGAGGAAGAACTACCCGCAACAGCAGAATCTGTTGTATTTTCAACTCCAAAGGCAGACAGCTCAAAGAAGGACCTCAAAACTAAGCTATCCAGAGCCAAAGCCTCAAGGGGTAAGGACAGCTTTGAAAATATCTGAGCTGACATCACAGTTGGGGCCCAACTTCGATGCTCTAGCTCTGGGACTCAACTCCACCTGAATGCATCAATGGCAGGAAAGTGAGGGAAGAAGCCAAAGACTCCAGGGGCTATTGGATCTGACATTGGTAAGGCGGGTGGGGGAGGGGGGTTGGAAAGCATATGTGTCTGTTCCACAATAACAAATAGTGTCGTATCGAGTATGGCCAATGTCAAAGGGTCTGATACCCATCCTCTCCTCAAAAATAGAGTCATGAGGACTCCCAGCAGAATCTGTGTCCTCAGAAACTCAAAAAAAAAAAAAAAAAAAAAAAAAAAAGTGGAAACTGACACTCCAGAACGAACTTCAACAAATTGTAATGTAATAAAACCACAGACTGAGCACTTTCATCTTAAAACATTTTATTTGTCTTTTGTTAACTGGGTTAGTCCACTGGGCTGGTTGCCCATTTTCAGTGGAGACCCGACGAGAAAAGCTCCACACAAATTACAGAGTTTTCATAGTAGAAATGAGAGTTTGGATATATAAATACCTCCATACATGCCATATAATAAATAGGAATACAAAGCAACAAAATATTAATGCAATAATGAAAATTACTAATTCAAATAAATTCAGCAGGGACAGTAGCTAAAAAATTACAAAAAAAAAATGAAGATTTGCAATAGTTCATCAGAGATAAGCCCTTAAAATATTATTAATGATTAAACCAAGTTGGTAGGGAGGAAAAAGAAGTATTAAATAGAGAGGTAGAAGAAGAGGGTGGGAAGTAAAGTTTAGGAATGTCAAGAGAGTAAGGAGTGTAAAAATTATGCAGTTGTGAAAAGTGGGGATGGGAAGGAATAGTAGTAAAGGAAGAGAAAAAATAAAGACTTAGGTAGAGCTTTACTCAGTAGCAAAGCTGAGGTACTACAGTGCTGGAATATAATAGATATATTAGAGTCAGGAAAGGACAAATTATACTGTAGCAAAAGAGTGAGTAAAAGTTAGGTAGGGTGGTGACAGGTGCAGGAGGGAGAGTTAGCAAGGTAGCTATTCAATTCTCTTTTGAAAATAGAGGAAGACTGGATAGACCGTATATTGGTGGGGAGTTTGTTCCACGTTTGAGATATAGAGCACTTATAAAGTAATTTTCCTATTGTTTTATGAGGCCTGTAGGTGTTAAGTAGCTGTTGGTCTGTGCTACAAAGAGATCAGGAAGGTTTGTATAGGGATAGGAGATCAGACAGGGAGGGATAGTCTACAGGTTTGTAAAGTAGAGAATGAGTCATCTGAAGCTGAGAAGGTTGTAGTATTTGAGGGAATTCAAGACACTGTAGTAGTTGTTTAAGGGCAAGGCTGTGATGAGATTTGTAAGGGACGTTACAGGCAAATCTGGCTATCTGGATGTATGTTTGTTCAAGTTTGGTTAAAAGATTTGCTTGGAGGTGGATAAATATAGGGGAAGCATAGAGTAGGCACGGGAGGAAGTACGCTACAGCTAGTGAAGTGTTTCAGGTGATGGATAAGAATTTTTTGTTTCTATACAAGAGACCAAGTTTTTGATTGGACTTTTTGATTGATTGCTGGATATTAAGTTCGAATTTCAGTTGATCGTCAATTGTGATTCCTAGAAGTTTTGTATGGGAGTCAGCATGAATGACAGTGTTATCTAGGGAAGACAGAGTAAAGGATGTTTTAAGACTGGACATAGATTTTGGAAGGAAGAGAAGAAGCTTAGTTTTCTTAGGGTTAGGGATGAGTTGGCTATTGACTAGCCAGTGTTCAGTGGTGTTAAAATAAATCTGTGTAAGGGAGTAAAGGTCAATAGGGTTGTCAGAGAGGATAATAAGAGTAGAATCATCTGAGTACTGGATCAGAGATGAGGTGTAGCAGGTGGAGCATAGATTGTTAGTAAAAATATTAAAGAGAATCTTCTGATCTGAGGCCCCTTGTACATACACGTTTCTCTTTTTTTTTTCCTCCTGCACTAGTTTCTTCCTCAGATCTGAGGCCCCCTGCACTTACACAATTTCTCCTTCTAGCCTCTAATCTAATAATGCCATATTATTTTTTAATGATTATCTATAACCTTAATTCCCTTACTGCATTCCTCTTGGATTTATTATTGTTGTTTTTCCTTTTATACCCTTATTATTATATTTTTGTATATAGCTATGTTTAATTCCATGGAATACATTATTTTTTTTTCTTATCCATTGTATTCATGACATTGTTTTGCTCTGCATTATTGTAAACTTGTCTCTACTTGTATGTCTGTTTGGGGCTTTTCCCCTCAGGTCTCCACTGAAAAAGGGTAAATTCTTACCCAGCTGGACCAACCCAGTTAACAAATGCAAAATAATGCAAAATAAATAAATAAATAAATAATAAGAGAAGGGGGCCTAGAATGGATCCTTGGGGTACACCTGTTTGGATAGGTAAGAAAGGAGAGCAGGACATCTGTCATCTGACAGATTGCTGCCTGTTATTAAGATAACTACAGAACCAGAGGATAGCAGATGCAGAGAGGTTGAGTTCAGTTACTTTAGTAAGAACCTTAGGTTGAGGAATAGGCATGACACCAGTTTGTTGCTGTCTCTTGCCTCTGCTATAGTCTGGTTGAAAGACAGAAGGGCAGTGGATGTGCTGTGGTGAAGCCGATATCCATGTTGAGACAGGGTGACAAGATTTTCCTGGAGTAGATATTCAAGAAGTTATTTGTGAATGCATTTCTTGAGAATTTTTGAGAGAGGTGAGAGGATGGCTATAGGTTGGAAATTGGAAGTGTCTGTGGAGTTGCCTCCTTTATTAAGTGGAATTGTATAAAATGATTTCCAAATTTCTGGGACTGAGGATTCTTTAATAGAATGGTTAATAAGAATGGCTGCAAGTTTGAGAAATTGGGGGGGGGGGGGTAAGATGTCGAAGGAAGGAGAACAAGGCTTAAGTTTCTGAGGAATAGGTTTTATATAAGCAGTGGAAACAGGCTTTAGGATGAAAGCTGAGTGGTGGCTGGTGGTGGTGGGGTGTTGTGATTGGTTAGTGTTGGGAGGGATTAGTTTGTGGATATAGTCTATGAAGTTATTGTTTAGTAGGGTGGCAGATTCAAGAGGAGTTTTACTGGGAAAGGGGTTGGGAGTAGAAGGTTTCCCTGGATAGAGAATATTGTTATAAAGTTTTCTGGGGTTTGAGGTATGGGCAGATTGTGCTTCTAAAAGAAGTTCTTTTTGTCTTGGACAATGAGTTTTTTGGTAAGGTTTCTTAGTTCTTTGAATTTAAAGAGGAGAGAAGAATACTTTGACTTTGTCCATTGTTTCCAGGTAGATTCTCCGAGTTTTATGGAGGAAAGGGTATCTTTGGAGAGCCATGGTACAGGATTAGATTTGATCCTAATTTTCCTGACAGAGTTTAGTATGTTTAGGAAAGTGCTGTTAAACTCAAGAACAGCGTCATTTAGAGGAAGGTTGAACAAGTGAGACCAGTTTACAAGAGAGAGTTGGAAGTTGAAAATTTCTGTGTTGAAGTGAGATAGGTTTAGTCAGTCTCTATAAAGGTGGGTTTTAGAGGTATGAGAAGGTATTCTTAATATTGAGATAGGGAGGTGGTCAATTATGGACTCTGGTAAAGTATTGGGATTATGGTACAGGATACTTTTCCGTTATCGGGGCAACAGATCGCCACATGCAGTGTAATATGAAAGTTATCCCTAATACCCTAGTCTCTAAGTTACTTGCTGCATCTCCTTTGTAAAAACTCCAAACTTTCTTCCTCAACTGTATAGCATTTATTAACTTTCTCCCTCCACTTCTGCTGTGTGTACAGTGCTCCTGTTAAATTTCTCGGATTCTTTTATGATTTCCACAGTCAAGTGTCTAGCTTTCCTAATACCATGTTAAGCTTCCCATCATCATACTTACAAATAAGACTGCCCAATCAAATACGTCCTCTTCAGCACCTTTGACTGTGCTTATATGGCAGGAAAATACATAAAACAGTAATCGGGTGTACCCAGAAAACACTAGTGCTCGACAGTATGGTAAATGTAAAAAGTATATTGAGATACTTTCTTAACCGTTGTCTTGCCTCTTTACTAAGGACTTCCTTTTCCTGTTGTTGCGCGACCTCGACGTTGGTCTGCTTATTTAGCCTGTTGAACTTGCTTGTGTACAGAAAGGTAAATTATTATGTGTTGAGATCATAAAAGGGGTTTCTGAGTAAAATCATGTTCCATTAAAGGATAGGGAGTGGAAAATGGAGAGTGACGCAGTCGGGATGAACTGAGTTGCTTGAATGGTGACTCACACTGTAAGTCTCAAAGGAAAAAGCCAGGGATTGTAAAAGAGGCAGGTGTCTCAGAGGAGATCATGGAAGACAGCTGGAAGAAGGTGCTGTAACAAAATGGACCTGTTGCCCCGATAACGGAAAAGTACCTGGTATGGATTAGGGTTGGAAGTTAAGATCCAATCATGAATGGAGCTGGAGTTTTACTGATATGGATGGGAGTAGAAATGAGTGGACTGAACCCAAAGAGGTTTATACTAAGGGTAGGGGAGTGGAGGAAGAGTTTATTCCAATCAATGTTGACATAATCTAGTAAGATTGTCTCATAAGATAGATGTTGGGTGATTCACAATAAGATAGACGCAAGAACTGGAATGTTGTTACCAGGAGGTATATAGATGGATGCTATTGCAAATTTCTTGTGTGGGTTAAGATGGCAGTCGAGGAAGATGAGTTCAACAGGTGAGAAGTCTGTGAGGGATAGGGAGAGGAGGAGGTTAAGCTGTTCTGACTACATGATACCAACATGTCACCTCCCCTTTTTTGCAAAGTCTATCTTGCTGGAATATGTTAGAGCCAGGGGGAAGAATTTCAGAGTTTGTGATATGAGGTTTGAGCCATATTTCTGAAACAGTTAGGATGTGGGGAGAGTGGTTTCATATCCAAGCGTGTAAGTCTGTGATTTTGTTAGTAAAGACTGTGTAGGTTTATGGAGTAGACTGATAGGTGTTTTGTTGGGAAGGTTGGGAGTTGGTGCCTGTTACTGAGGTGGAGGTGGAAGGGCTGGATAAAGAGAATGGACCAGGATTGGGGTGGATGTCCCCATCTGGTAGGAGAGAAAGAGGAAGTAGGCTGGGTTTAGAGAAGCAGAAGTAGTAAGTAGGGGGTGTGAACTTTTGTTTAAAGGGAGGGAGAGAAATATTGAAATGTTTTAGTTTGTGATATTGAATATATGAGTTACTAAAGAGAGAGAGAGAATGAGATATGAAAGTTCAGATGTTCATTAAAGGTGGATGTTACTTGGGGAAGAGTAGGAGATAGAAGGGTACAGTAGGTTATAGTGATAAGATGATAAGCTGGAGAGGAGGAACAGAAAGGGAGTTAAGATGAACTGCAGTTGCATGCTGTTATAGTTTGTGGATTTAAGTATGGATATGAGGAGAGTGTGGTTATTGATTACATGGAGATATTGTAAGAAAGTTAAAAAAGAGGAAGGAGGAGCAGTACTTGGTGGAGTGGGAAGGAGGAGTAAGTGAATGAAAGATATAGGGTAAAGTAGGGGTGGAGGGAGGGTAACTGATTTGTGTTACAGAGCTGGAAGGTAGTGGGGGGAGTGGGAGGTAGGGAAGAGGAGAGCAGAGTAAGGGAGGGTTTAGTGATTAAAGCAGGGAAGAGATGACTGGATAGTAGGTGTGGGGGCAGGCCCCTGGCAAGGAGGTTAGAGTATAATGTTAGAGTAACCAGGGGTGGGTGAGAATGGGGGTAGGGTAGGGGAACAGAGTGAGCCTGAGGGAAGGGTGAAAGGAGTGGGCTGGCCTTTGTTTGTGAGAAAACATTCAGCAAGGCAAGTTAAGATGAGGTTGAGAAGTGCATTACAGAGAGTAAGGAAAAGAAGGATTTTAAGGAGGCTGCATGCACAGTAATGGCTCCCTGTGGGGTAGAGAAGGAAGGTCATAACAAAGTCGGGAAGAAGATAAAGAGGGGGAAAAGAGAAGAACCGTACAGAGAGGAGAGAATACAAGGTTGATAGGAAGGTTGGAGCTGCGGTTTGAAAATAATGAAAACTACAAAGGTGCTGTTGGTGAGACAGTAGTGTGCAACTATGGAAATTAGTTACTTGTAAAAGAAGCTAGATATAATTCGGAGGTGTAGAATAGTACAGCAGTGGGAGGAAGGGGACAGAGAGGTGTGAGGTGATGTAAGAGGGGGCTGCTAGGCAGGAGTCAAGGGTTACAGAAAGGAAAAATAATTAAACCAGTTTCGTTACGTACACTAAAATTTCAGATAGAGGACCTAGGTAGTAGTTTCAGGCATCCACTGGAAGGGAACATGAGCTTTCACTTAGGTTCAGCTTGATTTAAGGTTTGGATTCTTGGGGATCACTGACAAGAAGATTTGGAATAAGTTTTGGTGTGCTACCTGAATAAAAAACAAAGAAAATAAATTAAAAATTAGTGTAAGAACTCAGATAATGTTACTGGTAATATACCATAGAAAACATGATAGAATGAGTGGGAAGGTGGATAGGCAACAGCGATAGAAAAGAGGATAACAAGGAAATATTAGTAGGATATATTATGGAAGGAGAAGGTGTGGTAGCAGACGTAGAGTGGAGAGGAAGAAAAGAGGAGAGATATAGACAGAAGAGGAGAAGTACAGTAGTAGGGGTATATGAAGGAAATAGTAAAATGATAGGATATATTAAAGGAAGACAGAGTGTAATATCACAGGTAGAAGGAAGAAAAAGGTAGACTGAGAAAATGAGAATTTGAGAAGGAAAAAAAAGTGTAGGTCAGTTCAGAGAGCAATAGCCATATATATCATCCATACTCTAAACACTTACAGTAAATAGCTAGTTTTCTCTTAAGATTATTATGGCTCAGAAGGTGAAACAAAGTTATACAAACAGTATACTAATGGTACTGACCTAGAAAAAAATTAGTACTAATAAGTGAGGCAAAATTATAAACCATAACACAACTTAATAGTAATTCTTAAGATGGTATAGCACCAACCAGCGGGACAACAATAGGCAACTTTCCCTGCAGAAAAAAAGAGTCTGCATGAAGACTTCATCACAGTTACAGTCTGCCATTAAAAAAACATTTAAATACAAATAATTCATCCAATCAAATATGAATTAGAAGAATAAATTATGAGGTCACTCAACTACCAAGTGAAATTTCTTAAAGAACCAGACCTGAAACATCTAGTTGTGTTACATACACTAAATAACAAAATACAGCTAAATCAATTACATGCACCATTGTACATTGAAAAATGTGCTGAAATTGAAGTAAAAAATCACACTAAAGCTGTTTTCATCTTTAAAATGCTAGAAAGAGAAACTGCATCATTAATGCCTGGAGCAGCAGCTGCATTAAGTGTGAATTGCCAAGTTAGTTCTTTAAACTCAAGTTGTGTGTCTAAGTCCCCACTAAAGTTTGTCACAATTATCTTGTCTATAATGAAGGGCAAGGTTTTTTTTGTATTTTGGGCAATCCAGTGTCTCTAAATAAGGCACTTGTGGTTTTTCTTTTCTTTATGTCATATGTATGTTCACGGTTCCTGCCCTTAAGTTTTCTGATAGTTTTCCCTATGTAAAAGGTGTTGCAGGAGCTGCAGGTAGCCAAGTAAAGTATGTGAGTAGTGTTGCAGTTGCATCTCCTTATAGATGGGATAGTTGTGTTAAATTATTTAACTGCGATGTATGGACCCTCATGTATATATATATGCACATTTTGCAGGACCCACAGTTTCACAAGGAACCATTAGTCACCACAGATTTTATAGCGCTACTGGGTAATTCTAGCAGAGTCTTAATGTTCTTTCCTTTAGAATACACCATCACTGGGGCAGTTCCTAGAATCTTTTTTACCTCCACAGAAAAAAAGTACAGTTGTGTACACTTACCATAAATGTAGATGTTCGAGTGTATTCACTGTTGCAGTCATTACATTTGGGGTAATCTGCTGGCAGGTTGTCCTCAGTCGGCCAGAATAACAAAGTCTTGGGTCCTGCGTCGGTTGCTGTCTCCTCTTCCATGATGTCAGGTCGTCAAGGGTATAAAAGATGCAGCCGACACAATTTTAATCAGTTTTTCTTGCCCCAGATGTCAGGTGCCCCCCAAATGGGGAGAAAAAATATATATAAATAAACTGTAAACATATAAATGCACCATAGAAACAAAAATTTGGGTAACCCGGACTGCAACAGTGAATACACTCGAACATCTACATTTATGGTAAGTGTACACAACTGTACTATGTTCTTCGTGTTTCACTGTTGCAGTCATTACATTTGGGTAGAATCCGAAAGTTATGGATGGGAGGGTGGAACTAAATAGCATTAGGAGCAGCTATAAGGCCCTGCAGGACTGCAGTGGCAAAACCTGCCCCAGATTTAGAGAAGAGAGGTAAATGATAATGCTTTGTGAACATATGAACTGAGCTCCAAGTAGCAGCTTCTAGAATGTCTTTGGTTGGGACCCCTCTGAGAAAAGCTGTTGAAGTAGAGGCAGCCCTGGTGGAATGGAATCTGATCCCCTTGGGCACAGGTTTACTATAGTGCAAACAGAAGGAAAGAATGCAGTGGCTTATCCATTTAGAAATAGTCTGCTTTGAAATAGCCTTCCCCTCTGCTCCTGCAGCAAATGCTACCAGTAGTTGCTCAGACTTTCTTAGAGATTTTGTCCTGTTTAAGTAGAATCTTAGCTATCTGTATACATCCAATGAATGCAGAATCTGCTCCCCCTTGTTCTGCGGATTTGGGAAAAATGTTGGCAGGTGAATGGTCTGGTTAAGAGTCACACTGGATACCACCTTAGGCATAAAAGAAGGCTTGGTCCTGAGGGCCACCCTGTCCGGGTAAAATATAATGATAGGCTTCACTGCCATGAGGGCCTGTAGTTCTGAAACCCTTCTTGCTGAAGTAACTGCCAAAAGAAAAGCTGTCTTCCAAGATAGAAATTTTATATCCGCAGTAGCTGCTGGTTCAAAAGGAGGCAGGGTGAGTTTTTCCAGCACAAAATTGAGGTCCCATGCAGGAGTTGGTGTTCTCCTGGGAGGTCTTACATTTTTGGCCCATCTGAGATACTGTTTAAGCAGTGGATGAGAAAAGAGGGGAGGTTCTGTGTTGTAATGAGCCGAGATGGCAGAGGCATGAATTTTTATTGAAGAAAAAGACAGGCCCTTGTCAAGCATCTCAGTTAAGTATTATAAAATCTGAGGAATATTGGGCTTTGCTGTGTCTATTCCATGTGCTTGGTTCCAAACAGAGAATCTCTTCCATTTATCAGCATAAGATTTTCTAGTACTAGGCCTTCTGGCTTCCAAAATGACACCCATCACAGGTTACTGAGAGATGTGGTTTGAATAATTAGTTGATTAGCCATGTTGAAAGATTCAGAGTTTGGAGCTGAGTGTGCAAAATTTGATAGTTCTGCTGAGACAGTAGATGAGTTATTTGAGACAAGTACCACAGAGGAAGGTGTGACATAGGTTCATAGGTTCATAGGTTCATACTAGGCTATCTACCCGAGGGCATTTACAAGCCTAGCCCATAGTTTTATGGCTTACGCCACCCCTTTAGTTTGGAGAAACTATGCCCATTATTTTGCTGTGCCTCTGTTGAGCAGTGACACTGAGGTAATCCCTGGGGTATATCTGCGATCTCCCATCCATTGGTCAAGATTCCTCTTGAACAAGGCCAGCGAGGTGCTCTGCCTCACATATACTGGGATTTTGTTCCACAGCATAGGGAGTCTTTGGGTGATGAATCTATCCCTCCAGCATGTCCTATTAATAACCGTGTCGAGGTTTAAGTCTCCCGCCCTTGTGGCTCTGAGGGATCTAGATTTTTTGAGGTGAAGCATGTTCATCAAATCTGGGTTTGACATGGCCTTGTATGTCAGGCACAGGTCACCTCTGAGCAAGCGGTAAGCAACTGAATAGAGCTGGAGTTCTTTCAGTCGGCAGTATAAGACAGATTTTTGAGACCCTTTATCCTTTTGGTGAGGAAATTTTGTGGCCTCTCCAGCTGCTGCAAGTGTCGGGTCAGATACATTCCGAATGGGGCATTGTACTCAATCATTGGTCTGATGAGTGATGAGTATAGGGAGACTATGACCTCCCTTGATCTAGATGTGAATCCCTTCCTGATAAGGTGGGCAATGTAGAAGGTCTTCCTAACTACTTTAGCAATATGAGTGTCAAATGAAAGGCTACTATCAACCTGGGTCCCCAGGTCCCTGATAACGTCTTCTGTGCTCAGTGGATTGCCACCTATATGGTAGCTAGGGGTAACCTTGTTTTTCCCGAAGGGTATGACTATGCATTTCTTGGCATTTAACTTTAGGCCATGGCTCTGGCACCAGTTATCCATTTCTGTGAGACCCTTCTGAAGGATATCTGTGTCAGATGTGTTTTCGACTACGGCGCCCAGTTTGCAGTCATCTGCAAACTTTGTCAGCCATAACCCTCCTGTGTTTGCTTGTACTTCAGAAAAGTAGATGCCAAACAAGAGTGGGCCCAGGACTGAGCCCTGTGGGACACCACTTGTGACAGGCTTTGAGTCTGACATGGCGCCAGCAACTCTGACCCTGTGGGTTCTGTCACTCAGCTAGTTTGCAACCCATCTTGTGATGTATGGGTTTACTTTTAAGCTGATGAGTTTTTCAATGATACCCGAGTGGGGTATTGTATCGAAGGCCTTCGCCAGGTCGAGGTAAGCTGTATGGACTGCCTTTCCCTCATCAATGGCCTTGGCGACTGTTTCGAAAAAGTCAACCAAGTTTAAAAGGCATGATCTGCCTTTGACAAAGCCAAACTGGGTTGGATCCAAAGTCTGCAAATTCCCTATGTCTTTATTTATGAGATCCATTATGATCCTCTCCATGGCTTTGCAGATAAGGCTTGTCAAGCTAATGGGACAGTAATTTCCAGGGTCGGTGGAGGCACCGCCTTTGTGAAGTGGGACCACAGTCGTTGCGCGCCACTCCCTGGGTACGTATCTGGAGGTGAGACTAAGATTAAACAGCTGTCCTAACTGCAGGTTTAATTCCTCGTTGAGTTCGTGGAGCACACAGCCGGGGACACCATCAGGTCCCATGGATGCTGTGTTTTTTGCCTTGGAGAGAGCAGTTCTCACCTGGGCGTTAGAAATGTTTGGGGGGCTACAATCATTTGGTATAGATATCTCTCTCTTTTTGGGGGGGAGGGGGGGAGAAGTTTGCACTGAACCTGTCAGCCAGTATGTTGGCAACGTCTGTAGGATCAGTAATCTTCACATCATTTTGAACTAATTCTGAGCATATCTGGGATATTCCTTAGAAGCAGGTACCAGTGCTGGCGAGGCCAGTCCGGAGCTTTTAGGATCATTTTTGTTTTTTCCTGTCTGACTTTTAGTAAGACCTTGGAGAGTAGAGGCAGAGGGGGAAAGGCATAGACTGATAGGTCTTTCCAGCTGAAGGATAAGGCATCCACTTTCCATGCTTTTTTGTGATGAGTTCTTGTGTAGAATTTGTCCAACTGATAGTTTTCAGAAGAGGCAAATAGATCTATGTCTGGGCTCCCCCATTTCTGTGTTAACATGCTGAAGATTTGTGGATCCAGTTTCCATTTGTGCGGGTCCATAAGATTTCTGCTTAGGTCGTCTGCCAGGGTATTTTGCTTTCCTGGCAGGAATTGAGCTTGAAGATGTATTTGGTAAGTCAAGGCTGTGTTCCACAAGGCCATGGCTGGTCTGCAAAGGGGGTACGAATGTGTACCCCACTGCTTGTTTATGTACCACATAACTGTGGTGTTGTCCGTCTTTATCAGTAGTTGTCCTGGATGAAGTAAGTCCTTGAAGGCTGTCAGAGCATTCTGAACAGCTAGCATTTCTTTCTGGTTGATATGCAGAAGCATTTGGTTTGGGCTCCATTTGTCCTGAATGCATCTCCCTGCCAGGTGGGCCCCCCAAGCATAGTCTGATGTGTCTGTAGTTAGGGTTTGCGTGGCGGAGGTAGAGTGAATAACAGTCCCTTGTTTTGGCGACATGTCTCTGCCCACTAAAGAAACTCCTATTGTAGGCAGGGAATGAGAGGAATTATTGTTTCCAGGCTGTGACAATGTTGACTCCATAAACTTTTTAGGTACCATTGAAGTTTCCTCATATGCAATCTCGCATATGGAATTAGTAGAATGCAGGATGTCATGAACCCTAAAGCCTGCAGAATTTGTCGTGCAGATAACTGGGTTTTTCTTGCCATTTGTTTGAAGTATATTGTCAACTGCCTTTGTTCGTCTGGCATGAGGTAAGCCATCTGGGCAGTTGTATTCAAGCTTGCACCCAGGAATGTAATTATTTGATAGGGTACCAGTTGTGATTTCTTCTCGTTTATGGTGTACCCTAGGCATGCTAAAAGCCTTTTTACAAACGCCATATGTCGAAGAAGAGTGTCCTTGTCCTCTGCTTGACTGAGACAATCATCCAGATAAGGATAAATTTGAATGTTTCTTTGTCTGCAGAATGCAATTACTGGTGCCAGGCACTTTATAGATTCATAGATTCATAGATTAGTACTACGCTAACTGCCCTTGCGTGCCATTTTAAGCCTAGCCAATTATCCTTTGTAAAGACCCTGGGTGCAGTAGATAAGCCAAACGGCAGTGCAGAGAATTGGTAATGCAAAAAACCTGCTTTGAAGCGGAGGTATCTTCTGCATGATTCCCTTATTGGGATACGCAGGTATGCCACTAAAAGTCTAGAGTTACTAACCAAGAAATCTTGCCTAGCATAGGCAGTAGCTGTTGTAAAGTCAGCATTTTGAATTTTGGAATGTCCAGGAACTTGTTCAGAATCGATGAGTCCAGAACTGGACGCCATGAATTGTCCTTTCTGGGTACCAGAAAAAGTCTTGAATAAAATCCTTGTCCTTTTTCCTTTTCTGGTACTAGCTGAATAGCCCCCATATCCATGAGGGACATGACTTGTTTCTGGGCCTCTGCCCACTGGGTTTGTGGCAGATCCGGCCATCCGTCTGGAATTGCCAAAGTATGGAAATGAAATCTGTACCCCTGGGATACTATGTTTAATACCCACTTGTCCTGGGTAATTAACTGCCAATTTTGAGAATGAAGTGCTAGTTTTCCCCCAAAGCTGGCTGCCAAAAGATAAGTGCTTGGAGATGATAGAGGAAAGTCATTGAGACTGTTTACTGTAGGGTTGTGCTTTGTTTCCTCCAGATTTGGAGGTGGAGGCACCCCATTGCTTTGACCTGTAAGAACCATGTGATTGATATCTGGAGCCTTTTGAGTGCCTGGGTTTGCCTTGAGTGGCTCTGTTGGACACAGGAAAGGACCACTTTTTAGTAGGTCAGTGCCTACTGAACCTGGGTGGCTGCACTTGCAAGAAATCTTTTAGAGTTTGCATAGATTTAGCTTTGTCTTCCATTTTCTTTATAAACTCTTCTGCCTTATTACCAAACAGAGTATCATGCTGCAAAGGGGTATCCAACAATTTAGCTTTAACATGATCAGGCAGATTTTGCTCCTTGAGCCAGGCATGCCTTCTACCCATAGATCCAGTTACAGCGGCCCTACAAGAGGCCTCCAAGGAATCAAAACCACATTGCAAAGTATGCTTTCCAACCTGTTCTGCTGAATGCAATACATCCTATAACTCTTTATTTTCCACACAATCAGAAATCAACATAATTTTCTGTTTCAGTAAGCCCATAACATGCTGTTGATATTTAAGCATATGAAACTGGCAGTTTAAAGCCGTGATTGCCAAGGTTGCAGACGTATAAACCTTCTTACCCCATCTATCCAGCACCCTGGAATCTCTATAGGAAGGGGTAGGATTTTTGGCTGTAGAAGCCTTTACACCCTTGGGACCCTGAGAAATAGTCTCGGGATCAGAAATTTGTGGGAGTCAGGAACCCTGTAATATCTGTCTGGCTTACTAGGAACCGGAGGCAGGGAATCAGGAGCCATGCTGGATTCCGAGAACACATCATCAATAATGTCTAATACAGGAGGTATTGCCAAAGGCCTATGCTGAGGAAGAAGAAGGACATCCCTAAGCCTCTTTTTTTGATTCAGAGAAGTCCTGACTCTTCCAGTGAAAATGTTCCCTTAAAGTATGCAAAGTCTCTCCAAAAGAATAATCCTCAGGAAGAGATGCAGATGGGATGGATTCCTCTGCATCAGAATCCTCACAGGGTGGAATAGAAAATTCCTGATCAGAAGAGGAATCACAAGAAATGGAAACCTGATCTGATGATTCATAATCAGTGCCTTGCCTAGGCCTCTTAGCGGGGGGGGGGGGGGTTGGGAATCCCTGATCAAGGTAATTAAATCCTCAACCATTTTAATCATCTGTTTTTTAGGCATAG
Source organism: Protopterus annectens (assembly GCF_019279795.1). NCBI lineage: Eukaryota > Metazoa > Chordata > Ceratodontiformes > Protopteridae > Protopterus > Protopterus annectens. Next base: position 1,509,821,506 of record NC_056729.1, on the reverse strand, counting down.
GGGCCTGAGCATGTGGCTCATGCGTCGGTTTTTTAGACATAGAAGTTGTTTTTGGCCTTGTTTTTGTTGCTGGCATTGGTTTAATGTAAAAATGTTGAGGCCTGAAAACACCCTCAGAAGCTGGTGCCTGCTCAGCAGCTCTGGACCCATTCAAGGGAGAGACATCCATGGGTTCAATACTTTGCGAATCACGCGGCATACCTGACTCTGAATGGGTCTCGGTAGAGGCCTGAGACTCAAAAGTAGTGGGTATCAGGGGCTGCGAAAGCGCCTCACTGAGTACCGGCGAACCGGTGAATGGCTTAGGAGAAGCTTCGTCATCGGTTTTGGACCTCGACGGTCTGTCTCTGTCTTTTTCCTTGCGTTTTTTGTGAACTCCGGTAGTCGGATTGCTAACCGACAACATTTCAGGGTAGTTAAATCTTGAACCAAAATAAATAGAAGCAAAAATATACCGACGCTTAATAGTGCAATGGTTAAATTTAGCACAAAACCAACAGCAAGGCACGTTGTGATCAGGGCCTAGGCAAGGAATACAGTACAAATGAAAATCCTTATGAGGTATTTGCTTCCCACAAGTAATACAATTATTAACTTTTATTGACATCGGTAAGGAGCAAGAAAAGGTTTCCTCAACGGGGTACTTAGCTTTAGTTTGAAGACTTCGGTTCTGAAACTCGAATACGAAAATTTCAGGAGTCGGCCGACCAGCACTTGCGAACTGCTTCTGCTTCGGCACCGCGCGGCAAGAAAGACATTAAAATGGCGTTGGCTGCATGTTTTATACCCCCTGATGGCCTGACGTCATGGAAGAGGAGACAGCAACTGACGCAGGACCCAAGACTTTGTTATTCAGGCCGACTGAGGGCAACCTGCCAGCAGATTACCCAAATGTAATGACTGGAACAGTGAATTACAATGAACATCAGTGTCCCAGTTCAGCCTCACTCTGTTAATGTAACCAAAAATACCTTTGCTAAATGGTACAGAAAAAATGTGGGTGAATGAATCATACATACCCTTACTCACCCTGTTTGCAGTAGTCTCCCCCAACATTGTTTGTAATGCTTGATTTAATCCTTAAACAAGGTATAAATCTACCATACTGCTGATGTACCACATCATCTCTAATGTTTCTGAGTAAATAGGTGGGATATCCATCAAAAACAGAAAGCTGAACCCACTTTAGCGCACTTTCGCTTGCGTCGGCTGGATTAGCATAGTGGTTGAGCTCTATCTCCCTGCACATGCTTGGTAAGCATTTATGTGGAGTATGTGCCATGAGTATGTTGCTGGACTGTTATACACATCCATGACTAAAATAAACTGTCTGTTTATTTTACTGTGGAGCTTTTCTCCCCAGGCCGCGCTGAAAATGGACCTATGTCCAGTCGGACACTCCCGGGCAACAAATTTAAATAAATAAATAAATAACGACAAGCATAAGCCTACAGGCATTGCTCAGTCCCTAAAATGGTTGATTTTGCCTTTTTGCAACCAGTTCACAATGAAAAGACAAGCAATACATCTTCTAAATGCTGGACGTAAGCATGACCTGAAGAAGAGTAACACAGTTGTAAGGCCTCAATATCTCTAGCTTTTGCCTAGTCTGGTACTGTCTAATAAACACACTGAAAATCATAACTAGGGTCGGGTAAAGTGGGTAGCTGTCCAGGAAGCAAAGTGTTAGGAGGCATGATCAGCTGATCATGATCACTCTTTAGTGCATACTAAGTTCATATTGGCATTTATAAATAAATGCTGGTATTGCATTTGGGGTCAAAAGTGAAGTGCTATAGGTCTCTAGCCATGGTAGAAAATTGTAACAGCTGTTTGCTAAAATGCAGCAAAAAGTCTGTTACAGTTTAAAAGAAGGGAATAATTTTTATTAATTTATTTATGTATGTATTTTTTTGCTCTTCTGCTCAGTCAAAGAGCTTGTTTTTCTGTTTCAGACGGATGCCAAATATGGGGACAGGATCAAGTGCAAAAGCAGTTAGCTACATCTCTGCTGAAATTAACTGTTAGTGGTAATACTGTAGAAGCTTCTACAAAACTGCTGTAAACCACTAATACTGCAATCCAAAAAGATACCCTAGGTATGATTTACAGTGAGGCATATTTAAGCTATATCAAAGAACAGTTGATATTTGTTAAAAATTTAAGGATGAAGATAGGTCTTTGGCATTACACTAAAATTCAGAAATCTGGACATCATTTGCTTGTTAGCTTAACAAAAACAATATGAAGTAAAAGAAAGTATGCTTGTTGAAAGGTCTAAGACTTTAACTGCAATTCTTGGTACAGCAAGAATTTAAGTGCAAACGTGAAGGAAACATATACATACACACACACACACACACACATATACACATATATACACACACATATATATATATATATATATATATATATATATATATATATATATATATATATATATATATATATATATATATATATATATATATGTTCCAAATTCCAAAACTGTGTTGTCTTAGAGGGCTCGCCCTTCTCTAAGGTATAGTGATCTTGGAGTTAAAATATGTAAGTAGCAGATGTCTGCTTGTGTGTGTGTGTGTGTGTGTGTGTGTGTGTGTGTGTGTGTGTCTGTGTGTGTGTGTGTGTTTGTGAGCGTGGGGGGGGGGGGGGTCACAGTGTCAAAGCCTTCCTGAAAAAATCTTAAAATTGTGACACAGAGATTTAGAATTCTCCTTTTTTGTAAGAATCATTTAATTTTTATAATATAGGGATTGCAGTATCAGGTCTCACACCTTCAACAATCAGCTGATAAAAAGTGCTTCTGTGCCTTAAACAATTGCCTGTTTCTGCACTCTACTCTATTCACATATACCAGTTCCAGGCCTCTTACCTGACAAAAAAAAAATCCTAGCCATGTGGCAGACTCAGCAGCTGGAACAACATCTCTAGATGTGAGCAGCAGGAGGCACAGCGGTGGCAATGTATACCAGAACAAACCTTTTAAGAGCCTGTCTCTTTTGTGTTATATTACCATCTGAACTGTCTGGTAGCAGCTGATCTCAACCTCCAAATCAAAACAACTTCCTTAAAGTAGCTCCCAAAGTATCCACTGAAATATCAACCTCACGCAGCAAACATAACAAAATCTTGGACTTAAAAATTTAAATGAATGCTAGTTTTGACATATTTGGTGATCAGTTTTGATAATGCTCAGCTTTAATTCAGAACTGATGGAAAGACAAACCTAGTATAAAGAAAAAAATCAGATTTGTGGCACAGTTAGTGTTTCTGTTTGTGTGTTTTTTCCTTAATATAATTGTGATGAAGTTGTCACTTACACATCTGACATTTGTCACCGGTCCATCCAGCAAGACATATACACCTTCCACTTTGGCGGTCACAAAGTCCTCCATTCTGGCAGTCACAGATCTCCTGGCAGTTGATGCCATACTTCCCCTGACTACATTCTATCAAAAACAGGAAAAAAAAACAGTTATTTATATAATAAATAGCAGGTAAAAAATTACCAGTCTGGTTAGAGGGAAAAGTTGCTTTATTCTGTCCATTTTCCTAGATGCTGTAGTCCATTTAAACCTCAGTTTCACTTTTATTCCTGTTAGGATTTCTTTATGACACTGCCCACACACTCATATACTTTAACCATATATAGATATGTGATCAAGTGAATACATAATTAACTTTGTACATATTAAAAGATACGCCAGTGTCATCTTTTTGGTAATACCATATTCAGGGATTCCAATGCTCTGAAACAAAATGCTCACATAGTACACCCCTCGGCATACTACCCCCCAGTATGAAGGAAGAAAGGATAAAGGACTAGGAGTAATGTGAAGGTTAGTTTGCATTTTATTTGTTGTATTACTTCATTGCCTTTTTCTATTTTGAATACGGTGATTTGTTTTATTTACCTTGTGTTTTACTTGTATTCTGCTTTTAACTGCAAATTAAAATTTGAAAAAGACACCACAGCTCTGTCTCTTGTGAGTCAGGCAGAAATTAGTACAGGTCAATAGAATAGGTCAAATAAGGTGAATCATCTGTGAACTGAGCGGCTGGAGCTAGGAACCAAACCTTCTATTTAAGGGGTAAAATAAAATATTTCAGAACTTTACTAGAAAGGCTCACCCAGACTCTGCTACACTTTGCTGTGAAGGAAATGTTAGTTTGCTTTTTTGTTGTATTACTTTATTGGCTTTTTCTGTTTTGATTACTGTGATTTGTTTTATTTACCTTGTGTTTTACTTGTATTCTGCTTTTGACTGCATATTAAAACTTGAAACGAGACCACAGGCCTGTCTCTTATGAGTCAGGCAGAAATTAGTACAGGTCAATAGAACAGGTCAGTTAAGTTAATCATCTGTGAACTAAGGGGGTGGAGCTAAGAACTAAACCTTCTATTTAACCTTCTGCTACACTTTGCTGTGAGGGAAAGGTTAGTTTGCCTTTTTTGTTGTATTACTTTATTGCCTTTTTCTGTTTTGAAGACTGTGATTTGTTGGTGTGCATGCATTTGGTCGGCCGGTGGACGGCTGACTGGAAAATGGTCAAATGCATGACTGCAAGTTCGCATAAATGTGAACACAAAGTAAGCGAAATGCAAAACGCCCCCCCCCCCCTTTGTGACCCATGGTAGCACTTGTTTAGGTGGTAGAGCGGTCAGAATTGTCAAATTCAGAATTTTTTACGACATTCTGACCATTCGACACTTGGAGATTTGACATTAAAATTTGGAAAAAAACGACGTTTGGCATTTGGTCACGTGACCAAATGCATGTATTCCGATTTGTTTTATTTACCTTGTGTTTTACTTGCATTCTGCTTTTAACTGCATATTAAAACCTGAAAAGAGACCGCAGCTCTGTCCCTTGTGAGTCAGGCAGAATTTCCCACCCTCCCACCCAGTTACTGTAATGTTGTTAAACACCACTGTCTGTCTAGTTGCCTTCCCCTTATGTTAATTTGACCATATATCTCATGTCCTCTCTGTTTTTACTGGCTTGTGTAAGTAAGCAAAAAAATGATCATTTTGTGAAATCACTCCCCTTCAACTATTTAAATTTATTGGCCATCCTACTGTATTCCATAGTACCAGAATACAAAACTGACCACCCCCTTTCAATCTATCTTGCTGTTTTAAAACTAGTGACTGTCCACTAAAACTTAACTTTTTAGACAGGTAAAATGTAAGTTACCTACTTTCACATCTAACTCCTTTCGTGCACACTGCAGAGTTCAGGATAAACCATTTTTTTCATATTACCTTTAAGCATCCATGTGACTAGCACTTCCTTTAAAATCTGCTGGAAAGCACTAGGAAGTCTTAAACTTATACAATCACTCAACTCTCCTTGTTAATAAGGAGAAATTAATTGCAGGTACTAAACAGCCTATAACTGCAAAGTACCTTGCTAAGGTAAGGGAAAACAGCTCTTGAACTTTACAAAAAAAAAGCACCAAACCAGGCATGTCCAAGGGTTAGCTTCTGGTGATTCCTCCTGTCCACCCGGTGAATCTGGGCATACTGGGGCAATGCAGCAATTGCCTCAGGTACACAGACAACCCTCTCCTCCTACCACCCAACACTACAACCTGTGAGAAATGCACTTACATAGCCAAAATGGAAGCAAAGCTCTCTCCACCCAAGATTGTGCTGGACAGTAAAGAGGAGAAGGTTAACACCCACACTACACCTCAAGCAACACATAGCCCTTCTAAACCCACACCACCAACACCCACACATAGCAACACTAAACCCACATATGTGGAGGCCCTTAACATTAACCTGCCAAGCAACAAGGACCTCGGAAGCTGAAACGCAAACAAACACCAATCACAACCAAAGTGTCACATAGCTCACAACACCAGTGTGCCATCCAACAACAGCCCCTAAGGCAAGACAACGTACCCAACACTTCAGTCATAGGTGACTCTATAGTCAGGCACACTGATGTCCCACTCACCAGGGAGAACAAGGAGAAAATTACAGTCAGCTGCCTGTCAGGCGTAAGGCTCTGCCACATAACGCATGTACTCAAGTCACTCCACAACAAGTACAAATATGACTCTGTCATTGTCCATGATTGAGTGAATGACTTGAGATGTACCTCCCTGGACTACATGAAAAGAGACATGGAAGAGCTCTTGGATCATGTCACCCAGGCAGGCATGAGCCTAGCCCTGAGTAGCATCCTGCTTTCGCCCAGAATAATACCACAGTATAAGGACAAAATGATTGACTTCAACAAATGGCTAAGTTTCTGGTGTCATTCAAAGGGGATCCAGTATCTGTATACCTGGGACTACATGATCGACAGACCACGATGCTTTGCCAGAGATGGCTGCACCTGTCACCCCTGGGATTCAGGTTACTGGCTAAGGCTCTTGCCACCCTTATAGTCCTTTTTTAGGCAAAGTTCAAATGACAAAACCACCACCATAACAGGTACAAGCATGCAAAATCTGAAGGTAACGCTACTAAATGCTAGAAGTCTAAACCTCAAAATGCACTCTCTTGAGGCACTCCTAAAAATGGAGAACATTGATATCTGTGCAGTAACTGAGACCTAGTTCAAGGCTCCAAACAGCACCCCTGCAATACCAGGCTACAACTCTTACCACACTTTTCTCCCACCAAACCAGGACCAAAACACTAAAGGTGGAGGAGTGACCATATTCACCAAGGATATTCACAACACCATGCTAGTTGCCCAACACAATGCGTCTGAAATTCTCCAGGTGCAACTAACACTAGTTAAAACTGCAATCCAATTGTAGCTTGCTACAGATCCCCCACCATGCCCCAAGATTCTCACTATACCTTTGCAAACATACTGGAAAATATTAAGATAAAACCAAACACCCTAATACTGGGTGATTTCAACTACCCTGTCATTAACTGGGAAAACTGCTCATGTACTAACACCTTTGCCCAATGGTTCTTGGAATTCATAAATTCCAATGGCCTGGATCGACTAATCCTTAGTCCCACCAGGGGTTCCAATATCCTAGATCTGGTCATTACCAACATGGGAAATTGATGGTCCACACCTACGGTCACCCCCTCGTTGGTCAGGTCTGACTATAAGCTAATCACCCTTAGCATCCACATCCCACCTCCACCTCCCAGTAAGGAAACCTCCAGAAAAAACATCTCCAAAGCCAACTTCCTGCTACTCAAGTCAGAAGTGACAAACTTCATAACACCCATGCAGATGGGAACTGAAAGTTCGACTGCTGAATCCTACACTAAGGCACTGTATGAGCACATCCACTCGTGCATGAATTGTGCCACCCCCAATAGAACCAAGATGCTCTCCTCCAAAAAAAGGAAACCAATCTGGTGGTTCCTTGCCATAAACAAACTTTGCAACAAAAGGAAGAAACTGTTGCAGAAAAGAGGAAAATCCCAGGATGCAAAAAACTACTCCCTTACCAGCCTCAGTAAGAAGCTGAGATCCCTCATAAAATCCTCCAAAGATGGTTATGAAAATAAAATTGCCAAAGATTCCAAAGACAACCACAAGGTATTCTATAGCTATGTCAAGAATCTAAATGGCAATGCTCAGATCTGCTCGGAGCTACAACAGAATGGCATTAAATATACTGATCCCAAGGATATTGCCAATATCTTGGCAGACTGATTCAGTGCAAACTTCACCCCCCTCGTACCCCCTAATGGGACCATCTCAATACCAAAAGATTGCCAAATTCCAGTAATAACAACCACACAGGTAAAAAACAACCTCTACAAGGCTAAGAATATAGCATCCATGGGACCAGACGACATCCCAGGCTATGTACTACATGAACTACAAAATGAACTGGCACCTCACCTAGGTGTCATGTTTAATCATAGACTCACCTCAGGCTTCGTGCCCACTGAGCTACAGTTATCCTACTCCCCAAGGGGGGATCCACTTTGGATCCCCGGAACTAGCGCCCCATCAGTCTGACGAGCCTGATCTGCAAGGCTATGGAACGTATTATCATGGAACTCATAAACAAACACATTGGCAACCTTCAAACACTGGACCTCACGCAGTTTGGGATCGTGAAGGGCCGATCTTGTCTCCTGAGCCTGACTGACTTCTTCGAATCAGTCTCCAGAGCCGTGGACAAGGGTAAGGTGGTCCACACAGCCTATCTGGACCTCACCAAGGCCTTCAACACCATCCCCCACTCTGGAATCACAGATAAACTTACTAAGCTGGGCATTAATCCCTTCACTAGATGGGTTGCTAACTGGCTTACTAACAGAACCCACACTGTAAAAGTAGCTTACTCCAAATCCAGCTCCAGACAAGTGACAAGTGGAGTACCTCAAGGTTCAGTCCTGGGACTGCTCTTGTTTGGCATCTACTTCTCTGAAGTACAGGCCAACACTAAGGGACTCTGGCTAACAAAGTTTGCAGATGACTGCAAACTGGGAGCCATTACTGAATCACCAAATGATGAGGATATTCTACAAAAGGGCCTTACAGAAACAGATGCTTGGTGCCAGAGCCAAGAAATGTATAGTTAGCCCATTTGGGAAAAAAACATGTACCTGTGAATTACCACATAGGTGGCAGTACAATAAACACCAAAAGTGTGATAAGAGACTTAGGGATACAGGTAGACAGTGGTCTCACCTTCGATAACCACATTGCCACAACAGTCAAGAAATCCTTCTATGTGGCAAAAAGGAGGTCATTGTCCCACTGTACTCATCCCTCATTAGACCCATTATAGAATACAATGCCCCATTTGGTATGTACCTCTCAAGGCATCTGCAACAGCTGGAAAGGCTGCAGAAATACCTCACTAAAAGAATCACAGGCCTAAAGCAGATGCCCTATGCTGACCATCTAAAAAATCTCCAGCTATACTCTGTCACCTACTCAGAGGTGATCTCTGCTTAACATACAAGGCCATGTCAAACCCAGAGCTGCTGGACATGCTACACTTAAAGAAATCCCAATCCCTCAGAGACACACGCTCCAGGGATCGAAACCTTGTCATCACAATGAACAAAACATGCTGGAGGGATAGGTGCCTGACCCAGAGACTCCCCAGACTATGGAACAGACTGCCCAAACATGTCAAGCAGAGCACCTCTTTGGCCCTCTTCAAAAGGAACCTTGATGATTGGATGGGAGATAAGAAATTCACCCCGGGGATCACATCAGTCACCCTGCTAGATAGGAGTCCAGGGAAGTAAATACTGTGGGAAGAAATGGCCAGTTAATTGTTATGGCTAGGCTTGTATAGGCCCTACGGCCAATAGCCTAGTACCAACCTATGAACCTGTGAACCTATAATGGAACTGGCTGGATAGGTAATGACTACAATTTTTCTGGCTTTGTTTGCACAGCATCTACCTGAATCAATTAACACAGCTAAGATTATAAACATATAGTGCCAGCATTTGTAAATGACTTCACTGTCTCGAATTTGGAGACGGGGAGCAATGGAGCATCTATTGCAGTCATGGGTACCACAGATAGACTCGGTGCTGAAATGGCACTCAGTACCTAAATGGGTGTGGCGGTAATTATTGGAGGCTCAGTCAAAAGTGGGGTCATAGTCATGGGTACCGAAGGCAAGCTCAGTGCTGTGGCACTCAGTACTGAAGAGGATACAGCAATTTGTTACTTGGGAATAAAAGGTGCCATAGACAATACTGGTGCTGAAACAGGCACCGAAGGCATAAAGACAGTTGACGGAACCAAGGTTGGTGTCGTAAAGACTGGCTTCAGCTCTGATGACACTTTAGGCATTTTTAGTTTAGGTGGCTTGTCCAAATCACCAGAAGATGAAGAAGATACAGAAAGTGGTCTTTTCTTTTCTTTCTTAGGAGGAGGAGAGCCCTCGGATGCAGAAAGAACCTCTGAAAAGGGCATCTTAAAGAGGCCCTTCAGAATTTGCTTGTTCTTTCGTTCATTCAGAGTATGGGCACTAAACCCTTTACAAATAGAACACAGAGGTTGCACTGAGAGATGGGGCACCCCCAAACAATACACACAGTCCTCATGAGCATCACTATTAGGCATTTTCCTACTACATTTCAGGCACTGCTTAAAGCCTGATGTACCTTTCCTTTCAGACATCTTCAACGCACATACACAATAAACAACCAAATATATATATATATATATATATATATATATATATATATATATATATATTATATATAGTTTTTTTGTTTATTTTTTAAAAAGAAGAAATACCAGCAATGGTATTTAAGAATTACCACAAGGGTAGGGAGAAAGGCCGTACCACCAATGGTATTAAGATTACTGAAAGGTAATTAAGAAAAGCAGCCAACAGGAAGGGTAAAGGCTAGAGACAAACAAAGATAAGCAAAAATCAGGAATTACAAGAAAACTACTATCAAACTATATAAAATGTCAAAACATGTTCGACTTAGCTGAGAGCTGGCTTGAACACGGCTTTATAGCTACACAGCAAATGAGATGTGAGGCAAATGGGAGAAGGGTATTATGGGTAAAAGCTTAGCTGGAGAGTTTTTGACTGGTGCGAGCTTGGTATATGGCCGACTCGGTTCCAAGGACAGAACCAACATCCCATCAGTGATGAATAAATGAAGATCAACAACATCACATCATATATTTACCTATCTTACAGGGAACTATGGCAGTGACGGACTTTGCTATGAGGGGAAGGAGAAGGAAAACTCCTGACTCATATAGGGTCCTCTACTGGATCAACTGTGATGGTTGGAATTTATCTTTTATATCTAATGTTGAGGACCCATCTTGATGGATCCTACTTCAGGGTGCATCCAACCATCAAGGTGGAAGTCACTGCAGCATCACCTAAGGCCAGAGTTCAGAAGACTAGTCCTAAGGAACTTACTTCTCAAATGTGGCCTCCCTGAGTTGGGGCTGAAAACATGATGATTGGTGATGGTGTACACTAAGGACCAAGTGACTGTGGCACAGAATGACTACAGTGCAGATATTCTTGAAGCAAGCACTAGAGATAACCACTGCTCTAATGGAGTGGAGTTTGATAACAGCATCTGATAAATAACTGACTGACTGGTGACAAAAGATGATTTAGTTAATAATCCACTTGGAAAATATTTCCATGACAACTTCCAGCCCTTTTTCTGCCTTTAACAAAGGTGTCAAAGAGCAGGTACACCTTCTAAAGCATATTTACTCTCTTCAAGTAACATCCCCGCTCTTAATATTTACCCTAGATATAAAAGACCCACTATCTCAGGTTTCCACAAGCAAGACAAATACCAGGAGACTGAAGGACTAATTCAGGAAAAACCTTGAGGTCATATATGGGAGAAGGACTTGATTCAGTCTGAGGGACATCATATGCTTGTGAAACACCAAATAAGGTTGCCTGTACAAAATGGCATGAAGCTCTGAGATGCTAACTGTAATCATTTGTCTTCAGCAATCCACATAGAAAAAACATATGCATAATTCATAACTAAACCTGGACACCTGAATGAAACCTTTTTACTTTATAGACAAAGGATAACTTAAATCATCTCCCTACCACAGTCACCAGTATATACCTTTATCTTTATACAGCTGTACGTATGTGAAATCTTACTTCATGTTTGTGTTTGTGTGTGTGTGTGTGTGTGTGTGTGTGTGTGTGTGTGTGTGTGTGTGTGTGTGTGTGTGTGTGTGTGTGTGTGCATGTGTTTGCGTGTGTGTGTGTGTGTGTGTGTACATCAGAATATCAGTTGGGTATTTTTTGGTAAGTCATTTTTTTATTTTTTTCTGTAGGTAAATATCCCTTAAACAAATATAACCTGCAATATAACAGCGATAATCCTCCTTTTATGTTTTAGCATGAGCTTACTATCAACTGAGTCATCCAAGTCGACATGAAAACATGTACCTTCATCTGAGTGACAGGCTGAAGCTGGGAGTTGGGGAATGAGGCATTTAAAATGCATTAGCAAAAGACAGCTCAAAGTGGAAAATAGCCAGTGAAGGCTTAAGATCAATTAACTTAATGCTGTGCTCCTCGTATGGGTACACCTCTCCCAATTATTGTAAATGAAGGCATTACGTCATGTAACAGCCTGAGCTCTGTCAGGATTTGTTTGTTATTCAGAAAGGATTCATAAAGTCTAGTGAAATAAAAAGCATCATATAATCCAACTTATTATCTGAATGTGTATGGAGAAATTAGCCAAGACACATTTCTATCAATTAAAACTACAACAATTTCTGGGGGGAAAAACATAATGGGCCAGATTCAATAACACCTATACTAAGTGTACATGATCTGTATTCAAGAACATCCCTACCACATTTTGTTGTGCTTTCTAGTCACTCAGAAAGATTATACTAAGTGTAAGTGTAGTCTACACTTTATGGTAACCTTTATGAATCTCCCTCCATATTTAAAGCTGCAAGAAAATTAGTAGAAAACTAAAATTAGGAGGAAGAAGGTGTAAGTTATGCTTTTGCTGATTGTTCACTCAGAACGGTGTACACTTAGTGCAGGAGTTAATGAATCCCACAGATAAGTGATCTCTTATCTTAATTAAGTAAATTAATTTGTTGCCAGTGTAGTACGAATAAAAATGTCCATATGTTCCCAGTGGTTGCCACACTACACACATTATATTGAGGCAGTGAGAAAGTGTCCAGCACATTAACTGCTCATTACATGGTTGCCTCTGTATCTCAAAGTCAAACCTTTTCATCTTTATACGAAATGCCTCTCCATTGCCAAGTGACATGCAAACAAGTATGACAACCTTTTATGTATACATTCCATTTAAGCTGTAAATGTCCTGTAAAAATTCACTACATCTCAATTATTGAAGCATGCCTTAAGCATCCATATTTTCAGAATGAATTCTTATCTTAACTTATTGTTATCCCTCTAAGAACCAAAAACAAAGCAAAACTGTATATTTGTTTTGTAACAGTAACTTTAGAAATTAGACTCAGTTTAGTACAGCATCTGTATGCAAAAGCAGGAAGCCAGAACACTTTAAATTCTGAGAATGCTATAAAGCCTCAATGTTATAACAACTGTCTGTACGAAAAATGACAATTCATTGTTATGGGGTGCATTGTTTTAATTTTAGATGACGCTTGTGTGGATAGATTTTATTGAGTTAAGCTGCATGAATAACATTCTCATGAATTACAATCAGAACTGCCTGGCATGGGTGATTCTTATTACAAGATATGTTTGCTTCTGATACAGACAATAGGCAAGAGGTGGGTGGGGATATATGGGAGAAAACTTGCAAAGGAACCAAGGTACTGGAAGATGCTAAGAACCTATTTGGGCTGCAGGTTACAGATTGCCTTCCATATCAAGGACTGATATCAGAGTACAGGCAAAGAGATAGAAATAGGGGGGTCCTAAATGAAAGACCAGCACTGGTAGAGTTCTTAGTAGACTCTAGAACAGAAGATACCATTAAGAAAAGAATAATTAGTAGAGCATACAAAATATTGCATAATAACTATAAGAATCAATCAGAAGAGGTTAGGAAGAACTGGGAAGGGAGATTGGATAAGCAATTCACAAAGAAACAATGAGGGATATAAGTATGTCTCCCAATTATGGAACATAATCTAGAAGATTTAGAATAATTGCCTGGAAGTGTTTACATAGATATTTTGTACCTCAAACAGGTTGTGACTCCCCTGCACTGGCCCAGTAATCAAGGAGCCTCAATCCTCACCACTAACACCAGTGAGGGATGTGCACATTGGGAGGATGTGAAGTACATGCACAGTAAAGTACAATTTCCCTTAAGAGCACACAAAGATCACAGTGAATCTGGGGCTGGTTTCTCCTACTTTCTCCAGATCCACAATAAGACTCCCCACTGGCACAGCTATAGGGTTAAGATCACAGCCAAGTGCTCAAGCCAAAACCACCAGTACCCTCTCTGTCCCAACAGTGCTTCGTGTTCCTGTCCAGGTAGCTGACACACACACAGACAGACAGACACACACACACACACACATATATACACACACACACACACACACACACACACACACACACACACACACACACACACACACACACACACACACACACACACAAATGCACACAAACACACACACTGAGATTTGATTTATATACAAACACACAGACACTCCTGAGGCTGGCACAGGCTTACTAGCTATGCCCCTCCTGCCCAGACTATAAGGTAGTAATCACTGCCACCAACCACTACTTATCAGCTACCATAAGGCCCTTACAAAGGGTGAACAATTCTACTGTGCAATGTTACTTTTATCCAAATGGTAAGTGTGACCAAAATTTTAAGGGTATTTCAGAGTGGCCTGTACAGTACCACCAAATACATATGCAAGTACCCTAAGAGCTTAAATATCTCTATACAAAACCAGCCACAATTAAAAAGTTTAAATATATTTAATAATAAATAATAAAAGCATAAGTCAATACTCATTAACTCAACACAGTGACAATAGAGTTCAAAAATCACAGGAAATATTTTAAAACAGCATTGCAGGACAGTCTCACATAAATACAGAAAACATTTTACCTAATCTTGCTGTATTCGTATCTTTATCTAAGAGATACTATGCCCTAAATGTCTTACTTACAGAGCCAAGCAAATACAGATGAAAAGCGCTGAAGAGATATTTACAGGTTCAGAACAAAATACAAAAAGCACAGACTTTATCTCTGAGTTAGTTCTTAAATTAATAACACATTACTGCTAGATGACATCACTATTTGACACCTGCATCTAGTTCCCAGTCTAAACAGATACCAACAGAATTTAACATGTCTCTATGAAAAATACTTATCGCTTAGAAGTTGGCACTTCTCTCTTAGAAGCTTGCCTGAAACTAGAAGTCGTCAAACAATTACCTTGGAAACCTGTAATTACCTCTGTTTCCAGAGAATAGGAAAGCCTACAACTCTAGACATTGTGTCTGCTTTGAGCTGAAACAGAGATAACAGAGTCATAAACTATTACACTTATTTTCTTAGAGTTTGCAAGTTAGCTCTGTATATTCCATCCTTTACCATCAACACATACATTTGCATAGGCATATAGTTTATACACATTTCTGCTTTTTTCCAGCAGGGTGCACTGTGGTTACAATCTTGAAATTCAGTACAGAACATACAGTTTTCTTACATTTCTAAGGCAAGCATACAAATCATATTACTATCCACAAATGATATAGAATTATTCACAAAATTTTATCTAGCTGGGCTGGCAGTCTTCACACAGGCTACAAAGAATCTTTCCTCAGGTAGACAGCAAATGTTGGAGATGTGATGGGGAAGAAAGAAGTAACTGGGAGCATATTTTCTTGGAGTGTAATGAGTTGGCTGACTTTAAAAATTCCCTGGAGATTGCTCTGTTGGAGATGCTGGGTTAGCAAATTTGAGTGACTAAGGAAATTATTTTTTGAGCTATGATATAGAGTTGGAATTGCTTACACATGGTAAGGCCTTGCTGAGTCAAATTATGATGGTTGCCAAAAAAGAAATAACTACAAAATGGAAATCAAAGTCTAAACCAACTTTACTAGAAGTAACAAAGATAGTAGCAGAGATATAACAACTGGAACTGGGATCTGTAGATCAGTGTGTGTGATATACCTTTAAGAAGCTTTCCATTGAGCTAGCAGGAGCATATATGTAATGAGCACTTGCAAGCAAGAGTGCCATTTTGAGTGAGTAGCCAGAGTTAGAGCATGCAAGTATGTAGTCAGTTAGTTTGTTTAAGTTTAATGTTCCTGTCATTCATCCTTATGTAATTATATACAATAAACTACTTAATCACCCAAGCCTCAACATCTTCTTAATGGACATAAGAAGAGGGACATGGTGTCAGAATGGGATGCAGAGACACAGCCATGAGGCAACCAGTTAAAGTTGGAGGAATATATAAGAGTGGATCATCCCAACTGCTCAAACAAGTCGCAAAACAGGTCAGAAACAAATTACAGGTACTAAAACTTGCTTAAATTATTTATTTTGCTATAAATATAAAACAAAGCATTCAAAACATTCAAAACGAATCTCTTATTAAACAAAATTTCTGAAACTTCTACACATTGATAAAAATTTTCAAAATAATTAATGAAAATCTTTGAAACAATATCCAAATTGCATAAAATGTACAAAAAAGGGAAAACAGTATTTTTTTGCTATGTGCTACTTTTTTATATTAACTAAAGCTGTTTAAAGAGTCCAAAGTCTGCAAAGTGTTTGCAAGTGCATGCAGTATTACAGTGCAGTTATTTCGCAAAGTTATTTAAAAAAAATATTTCACAAAATACAGTTATTTCAAGGCATATTTCACAGAGTACAGTATTTCAAAGAGCTTATTGTGCACTTGAATATTATTACAAGTACCTGGTGTGTGTGAATGTTCGTACATAATTACAAAGGCCATTTTACACTGTGTTTTACTATAATCTGTGGGCATGGCAGAAGGATTTTGCAGACTCGTACCTCTTGTGTTTGATAACAATACTGCAGAAAATTGGAGAGTGTTTGAGCAGGAATAAGATATTTCCATACAGGCTGCTTTTTCTGACAAAGACGTAGAAAAGCATTTATTTTGCTTAATTTAACTGGTTCAGAGGCCAGTGAAGGGAGCGTTCATTTGTGTATGCACCTGCTCTGTTTGCAGGGGAGGGTTAAGACTGCTACACAGTGGTACCGGCTGAAACAAGGGAAGACCCTGAGTGCTTAAAATATAAATTCTGTGAAATGTGTAACCCCCAAATGAATGTTACAATGTAAAGGCACTTATTTTACACAAGGGATCAAAAGCCTGGTGAAACTTTTGCAGCATATATAACTGATGAGAAATAAGGCTAAAATGTGCAGATTTGGTGATTTGAGAGATGAGTTGATAAAATACAGGCTTGGCTGGTATTAATAATGACACAATGAGAAAGATTTTGCTTTGAGACAGTAATTTAACTTTGAATAAGGCCACTAAGATTTGTCAGATATATGAGCTTACAGAAAAGCACACAAGTATGCTTACAAATGAGAACAGATGCGGAAGGCACAATGACAAAGCTCATGTAGATAGTATGCAGCACGTGGTTTAAAGAACCAGGCCCAAGTACATGATAGCTACTGCAGGTCCTGTAACAGTCCCTGGGAAACTCAAGAGTCTTTCCAGAAAATTCCAGAGCATGCGCAGTGAAGCATAAGGGTGACTCAGCAAAACCCATAGCAAACCTCGTAGTCAACTGTCATAATTGTGGTGGTAATCATGAACCCAAAAGAGAAAAGTGCGTAGCTTTTGATCAGTAGTGTAATTCTTGCAGTAAGTGAAATAATTTCAAAAGGTTTTGTAAATCAAAATAAGGCACATTCTTTTATTAAAAGAGGGCATTCCAAGAGGCAAGTTGATCAATTAGAAAACTGTGACCCTACTTTTTATGTTGATGGTGTGTCTGTGCTTGGTGAAACAGTCAATGCAGTAGATTTGCGTGCAAAAAATTAAATCTTTTGTACTGTTTGGATTAATGGGATTCTGTAGAGCTCAAAGTAGATACTGGCTCAAAGTGCAATGTTATGTCAGCAGAAATGTTTCCTAGAGTAAGACCTAGAGAACATCTTGATTTGACAGTGTGGGAAGCTTGTTGCTAGATTTTATTGAGTTAAGCTGCATGAATGACATTCTCATGAACTACAATCAGAACTGCCTGGCATGGATGATTCTTATCACAAGATATGTTTGCTTCTGATACAGACAATAGGCAAGAGGAGAGTGGGGATATATGGGAAAAAACATGCAAAGGAACCTAGGTACTGGAAGATGTTAAGAACCTATTTGGACTGCAGGTTAGAGATTGCCTTCCATATCAAGGATTGATATCAGGCTACAGGCAAAGAGAAAGAAATAGGGGGGTCCTAAATGAAATACCAGCACTGGTAGAGTTTTTAGTAGAATCTAGCATAGAAGGTGCCATTAAGAAAGGAATAATTAGTGTAGCATATAAAATATTACATGATAACTATAAGAATCAGAGGAGGTCATAAGTGACATTAGATAAGCAATTCACAAAGAAACAATGTGGAGATATATGTATGCACTTGCTTTTACTCCTTTTTAATTTAATTACATTTTTTCAAACTGTGTGTGGACTAATATTGCTGCATATTCAAGTGTGCCAGCTTGCACTGCATGAGAATTGTATTTACTACTGCTTTTGCTACTTTTCTGAAAAAAAAAAAATCATCTGCTTTTACTGTACTTGTGTTTCTACCTACTTTATTTTGCTTTCGCGTCATCTTAATAGTACTCAATTGTATTTATTACTGCTTGGTGTAACTCATTCTAAGCCTTTTAGTTTCAACACTTGGGCTTCAGACCAGTTGTTTTACATTGAGAGGGTTTGTGGTCTGCACTGTAGTGGCAGAACAGGTAGCTTACATCCTTCTAAGTTGGGAACTGCTGATTGAGGGCTCAGTGTCTGTTATTCTAAAAGTGTATTAATTCTGGTTTAAGCACTTGGGCTTTCAGGACAGTTATTTTACATTAAGAGGGTTCGTGGTCTGCACTCTTGTGGGAGGAGAGGCTGGACTCTGCCCTTCTGAGCTGGGAATTTCTGGTTAAAGGCTTATAGTGCATGCATATATGAACTGCTTCTTACTGAAATTGGTACACCTTGTTTGCTGTAGCATAGACTAGATCCAGGCCTGATGAATCTAGCTTTGTTTGTATAACTTGAGCACTAATCCAAGCATTCTTTAAAGTATTCAACTGTATTTATTACTACTTGGTAGTAACTTGATTAAAGTGTAGCTATCATTCTAAGTCTTTTGGATTAAGCACTTGGGCTTCAGACCAGTTGTTTTACATTAGGAAGGTTTGTGGCATGCACTGTGGTGGCAGGACAGGTAGCTTTCATCCTTCTAAGTTGGGAACTGCTGATTGAGAGTTCAGTGTCTGTTATTCCTAAAGTGTATTAGTTCTGGTTTATGCACTTGGGCTTCAGGCCAGTTATTTTACATTAAGAAGGTTCGTGGTCTGCACTCTTGTGGGAGGACAGGCTGGACTCTGCCCTTCTGAGCTGGGAATTTCTGGTTAAAGGTTTATAGTGCCTGCATATTTGAAATGTTTCTTACTGAAATTGGTACACCTTGTTTGCTGTAGCATAGACTAGATCAAGGCCTGCTGAATCTAGCTTTGTTTGTATGCTTGTTGTTTGTTTGCTTGTTTTTTCCCTGGAACGCTAATTCCACCTAAAACGTGGCTTCTCAGCACTTCTGTGGATCCCTAGTGATATCTGCATTGCTTACTGTACTTACTTCCTTGTTTCACTTGAAAGAAAGTTACTGTTTGTAGTTTTTGCATTTAAGTTACCTGTAACACATTGCACTTAAGTTACCTGGCACTTGCTCACTAAAGCAATTATATAAGTCAGCACTAAAAATTAAAAGCACTACACCCTCACTCCCCATTGGCCCTTGTTTTCAATTATAAAGGAATTCCCAATATTATTCTAGCATGTCCAAAGGTCAGTTGTCAATCTCCTCTCCGGTCCAGCTGGTGAACCTGGGAATCTTGAGGCAATGTTACAACTGCCTCATGTACACAGACAACCCTCTCCTCCTCCCAACAAATTCCATCACATGTGAGAGATGCAACCATATAGCCAAACTGGAGGCTAAGCTCTCTCAAATCAGTACTGGCATAACCAGTCAGGAGGAGAAGGAAACCACACTCACTACAATTCCATTCTCACATAGACCTACCACGACAGCAAACCAAACACATAATCACACAAAAACATACTCGGAGGCTCTAAATAAAGATCTGCCTAAGCAGCAGAGACCTCCAAAGCAGACACCCAGGCAACCGCTACCCCAAAACAAAACACGTGCAACACATATCTCACAAAGCCAGTGTGCCGAACAGTCACAGCCCTTAAGGCTAAACAACACACCTGATACACTTGTAATAGGTGACTCTATTGTCAGGCACACTGACGTCCCGCTCACCAGGCTGAACAAGGAGAAGGTCATGGTGAGCAGCCTGTCGGGCGCTAGGATCCGCCACATAACACAAGCACTCAGGTCACTCCAAGGCAAGTACAAATATGACTCAGTCATTGTCCATGCTGGTGTGAATGACCTGAGACGTACCTCCCTGGACTACATGAAAAGAGACATAGAAGAGCTCTCTGAGCATGTAGCCCAGGTGGTATGACCATGACCTTGAGTAGCATCTTACCCTCACCAAAAATGATGCCACAATATGAAGACAAGATGATCAATTTCAACAACTGGCTTAAGTACTGGTGTCATTCAAAGGGGATCCAATGCCTGTCAGCCTGGGATGATATGCTCGACAAGCCACGATGCTTCGCTAGGGACGGCTTGCACCTGTCACCCCTGGGCTTTCGGATATTGGCAAAGGCTCTTGCTACCCCCATAGTGCCTTTTTTAGGCAAAGCTCAAAAGACAAACCCACCTCCATAGGTATCACAAGGGATAAGAAACTAAGAGTAATGCTACTCAACGCCAGAAGTCTAAACCTCAAGATGCATGCACTCGAGACTCTCCTTAGCATGGAGAACATCGATATCTGTGCAGTAACAGAAACCTGGTTCAGGGCTCCCGAAAGCACCCCAGCACTACCAGGTTATACCTCATACCATGCTTTTCGGCCCCCAAACTTGGACTGAACCACAAAAGGAGGGGGGAGTATCGATATTCATCAAAGATACCCACACCTCCAGGTTGTTGGCAAAGCACGAAGCATCAGAGACTATCCATGTGCAACTAACAGTGGGTAAAACTGCCTTCCAGTTTATAGCCTGCTACAGACCACCCTCCCAAACCCAGGAACCCCACTCGGCCTTCCTGAGAACACTGGAAAATATGAAGGTCTCTCCAAACACCATTATATTGGGCAACTTCAACTACCCAAACATAGACTGGGAGCATTACTCTAGCTCCAACACCCTAGCCCAAAGTTTCCTAGAATTCATAAACTCAAATGCTATGGAACAACTTGTTACCACTCCCACAAGAGAGGAAAACATACTGGACCTGATCATCACCAACATGGGGACTCTATGCTCCAGACCAGAAGTGTATCCCTCACTGGTAAGATCAGACCATAAACTGATCTCACTGGATATTTACATCCCGACCCCACCCCCTGCCCAGAAAACCACAGTGAAAAACTTCTCTAAAGCAAATTTCACACTCCTCAAAACCGAGGTGGAATCCTTCAAAGCCCCACGGGCCTGTGGAAAATACGGCCCAGACCGCAGAATCCTTTATAAATGCATTCTATGAACACCTTCAGGAATGCATGGATCATGCAATCCCAAATAAAACCAAGACCCAATCCTCCAAAGGCAGACGTCCTGTCTGGTGGACCCCAGCCATAAACAAACTATACAATAGAAGGAGGAAGCTACTACATGATAGAGCAAAATCCCAAAAAGGGAAGCCATCTCTGATCAGTATTAGCAAAAAACTAAGGGCACTCATAAAATCGTCTAGGGCCAGCTTCGAGAAAAAACTGCACAGGACACTAAGGATAATCACAAGGCTTTCTTTAGTTATGTTAGGAACCTGGGTGGGAATTCCCAGATATGCTCAGAATTAGTCCAAAATGATAAAAAATACACCGAACCCACAGACATTGCCAGCATCCTAGCTGACAGGTTCAGCGCAAACCCCCCCCCCCCACCAAAAGGGCAAATATCTATCCCAGCAGAGTGCTGCCCCCCTGACATCTCAGATGCTCAGGTAAGAGCCGCCCTCTCCAAAGCAAAAAACACAGCATCAGTGGGACCAGACGGTGTCCCAGGCTGCATCCTACATGAACTCCAAGAAGAGCTAAACCCAAACATAAAACTACTGTTCAATCTCAGCCTTACTACAGGATATGTACCCAAAGAGTGGCGTACAGCAACAGTGGTCCCTCTCCACAAAGGTGGTGCCTCAACGGACCCTGGAAACTATCACCCCATAAGCCTGACTAGCTTGGTTTGCAAAGCTATGGAAAGGATCATCATGGACCTCATAAATAAAGATTTTGGGACGTACAGACACTGGATCCTACCCAGTTCGGCTTTGTTAAGGGCAGATCCTGCCTCTTAAACCTGGTCGACTTCTTTGAAACAGTCACCAAGGCCATTGACGAAGGGAAGGTGGTCCACACAGCCTACCTGAACCTCGCAAAAGCCTTTGATATTATACCCCACTCGGGCATTATAGATAAGCTCACCAGCTTAAATATAAACCCCTATGTCACTAGATGGGTTGCAAACTGGCTCAAGGACAGAACCCACATGGTTAGAATTGCTGGATCCATGTCAGACTCCAAACTAGTTACAAGTGGCGTCCCACAAGGCTCAGTCCTGGGACCTCTCTTGTTCGGTATATATTTCTCGGAGGTACAGGCCCACACAGAAGGACTGTGGCTGACCAAGTTCGCAGATGACTGCAAACTGGGCACCATAATCGACTCTCCAGCCAACACAAGCATCCTCCAAAAGGGCCTCATGGAAACAGACAACTGGTGCCAGAGCCATGGCCTCAAGCTAAACGCCAAAAAGTGTATAGTCATCCCCTTTGGCAAAAACAAAGTGCCCACAAATTACCACATAGGTGGTAATCCATAAAGTACAGAAGAAGTAATTAGGGACCTGGGGACCCAAGTTGATAGCAATCTCTCATTTGACAACCACGTGGCCAAAGTGGTTAGAAAAACATTTTATATAGCCCACCTAATCATGAAGGGATTCACATCTAGATTAGGGGAGGTCATTGTGCCTCTTTACTCATCCCTCATCAGGCCCATAATCGAGTACAATGCCCCTTTTGGGATGTACCTTACCAAACACCTGCAGCAACTGGAAAGACCCCAAAAGTACCTCACCAAGAGGATCAAAGGGCTCAAACAGATGCCATATGCTGCCCGGTTAAAGAAACTCCAGCTCTACTCAGTGGCATACAGCCTGCTCAGAGGCGACCTGTGCCTGACGTATAAAGCCATGTCCAACCCAGAATCAAGGGACATTCTGTACCTCAAAAAATCCAAATCCCATCGAGCTACACGCTCGAGAGACTTGAACCTCAGCACTGAAATAAATAGGACATGCTGGAGGGACAGATTCATAACTCAGAGGCTCCCTTCACTCTGGAATAAAATCCCAGTCCAGGTTAGGCAGAGTCCCTCATTGACTCTCTTCAAGAGGAATCTTGATGAGTGGATGGGAGATCGTAGGTTTACCCCGGGTATCACTTCTGTGTCACTGTTAGACAGAGGCACAGTATACTAACCTCGAAAAATGGCATAGCAAAATTAATTTAAAATGGGTGGCGAAAGCCAAACATACTCTGGCTAGGCTTATAAATGCCCTAGGGCAGATAGCCTAGTATGAACCTATGAACCTATGTCTCCCAAATACAGCACAGTGGTGGAGTGGTAGCATTGTTGCCTCACAGCAAGAGGTTCTCTGGTTCAATTCTCAACTGTAGTGCCTTCTATGCGGAGCCTGCATGTCCCCCCTGCGATCGTGTGGGTTTTCTCCGGGTACTCCGGTTTCCTCCCATGTTACACAGACGTGCGTCTGGAGCATTTCTCCCCTGGCCTCTGCTGAAAATAGGCTTCGCTCTAAGTCAGGATTTCCTGGTAAACAAATGTTAACAAATGTTAAATAAAAATAAAATATGCAAAAAAATCTAGAAGATTTTGTATCTTTGCCAGGACTTCAAAGAATTTTTCCTCAGACAGACAGCAAATGTTGAAGGTGGGATAGGGCAGAAAGAGGTAATTGGGAACATATTTTCTGCAAGTGTAATGAGTTGGTAGACTTTAAAGATTCCCTGCAGACTGCTCTGTCGGAGATGCTGAGTGAGCAAGTTGGAGTGACTAGGGAAATTATGATATTGCTTAGACATACTAAGGCCTTGCTGAATCTAATTATGATGGATGCCGAAAAAGTAATTACTAGAAAATGGAAATCAAAGTGTAACCCAGCTTTACTAGAATTAGTGAATATAGTAACAGAGTTAAAACAACTGGAACTGGGATCTTTAGAAAAGGGTAGGAGCAAATTACATGGGGAAAAAATGGGAACTGTGGGGTCAATACATGCAGAGGAGGATTGAGGTTTAAAAGAAGGCAGGATTTGAATGAGTTATGTAATGGTTAACTAACAATGACTGGATATATTAAAAGTTATGTGTAATATTTGCAGCTACAACTGTGTCAGCACAGTTTGTATAATGCTTGCAACTGAGATTGTGTCGCTATGGTTTATTGTCATTTTTATAAATGTAACATGGCCTATGTCATACAGGATAATTTAATAAAGATGTTTCTTGTTTAAAAAAAATATTTGCATTTTCAAAAATGTTGCCATTTTTTTTGCATTTTGTACCCCATACTTAGCACATGCTGTCATACATCTTAAAACAACTAGTGCTAGTGCAACGATAAAACTCAGCATAATGCTAAATATTCTCATTTTGGAATTAAACCTTTTTTATCACGAAACAGAACAGAAGCTTAACTTACCCAGTTCACATGCAAGTCCAGTCCATCCTTCAGGGCATGTGCAGTAGCCTGTTACATGATCGCATATCCCACCATTTCTACAGAGACAGGGCTGAACACAATGTTTCCCAAATAAACCAATTGGACATGCTACAAATCAAAATAAAATAAAATAAAATAAACAAAGTTAATTCTAAAGAAAAGTTGATAATCCCATCTCTCCTGAAAAATGACAATGTTATGTTAATACAGCAAGTGCTAATTTTGTTGATGTGGTATTGACACTGTAGCATGCAGTATTCACTAAAACACTTTATTTAATGGTTTGCAGTAGGCAGTAAGTATAGACAAAGCTACTTCACAGATTAACAAGCACAGATCACAGGCTTCCTTATGGAACACTACCTCTCACAAAGAGCAAGCTACTCTACAGAGTGATAGGCACAGCTCTCAGCCTTCCTTGTGGAACACTACCTCTCCCAATGTGGAATCTACTCTACAGAGTGATAGTCAGAGCTCTCAGCCTTCCTCTTGGAATACTACCTCTCACAATGTGGAATCTACTCTACAGAGTCACAGGCACAGCTCTCAGCCTTCCTCGTGGAGCACAACCTCTCACAATGTGAAATCTACTCTACAGAGCAATAGGCAGAGCTCTCAGCCTTCCTCTTGGAACACTACCTCTCATAATGTGGAATCTACTCTACACAGTCACAGACATGTGTCATCCTTCTTCGTGGAGCACTACCTCTCACAACATGGAATCTACTCTACAGAGTGGTAGGCAGAGCTCTCAGCCTTCCTCTTGGAACACTACCTCTCACAATGTGGAATCTACTCTACAGAGTCACAGGCACAGCTCTCAGCCTTCCTCATGGAGCACTACCTCTCACGATGTGGAATTTACTCTACAGAGCAATAGGCAGAGCTCTCAGCCTTCCTCTTGGAACACTACCTCTCACAATGTGGAATCTACCCTACAGAGTCACAGACACAGCTCTCAGCCTCCCATGTGGAACATTACCTCTCACAATGTGGAATCTACTCTACAGAGTCACAGACACAGCTCTTAGCCTTCCTTGTGAAACACTACCTCTCACAATGTGGAATCTACTCTACAGAATGATAGGAAGAGCTCTCAGCCTTCCTCTTGGAACTCTACCTCTCACAACGTGGAATCTACTCTACAGAGTCACAGGCACAGCTCTCACCCTTCCTCATGGAGCATTACCTCTCACAATGTGGAATCTACTCTACAGAGTGATAGGCAGAGCTCTCAGCCTTCCTTGTGGAACACTACCTCTCACAATGTGGAATCTACTCTACACAGTCACAGACAAAGCTCTCAGCCTTCCTTGTGGAACACTACCTCTCACAATGTGGAATCTACTCTACAGAATGATAGGAAGAGCTCTCAGCCTTCCTCTTGGAACACCACCTCTCACAATGTGGACTCTTCTCTACAGAGTCACAGGTACAGCTCTCAGCCTTCCTCGTGGAGCACTACCTCTCACAATGTAGAATCTACTCTACAGAGCAATAGGCACAGCTCTCAGACTTCCTCTTGGAACAATACCTCTCACAATGTGGAATCTACTCTACAGAGTCACAGACACAGCTCTCAGCCTTCCTTGTGGAACACTACCTCTCACAATGTGGAATCTACTCTACAGAGTCACAGACAAAGCTCTCAGCCTTCCTTGTGGAACACTACCTCTCACAATGTGGAATCTACTCTACAGAGTGATAGGCAGAGCTCTCAGCATTCCTCTTGGAACACTACCTCTCACAATGTGGAATCTACTCTACAAAGTCACAGGCACAGGTCTCAGCCTTCCTCGTGGAGCACTACCTCTCACAATGTGGAATCTACCTTACGGAGTCACAGAAACAGCTCTCAGCCTTCAACGTGGAACACTACCTCTCACAATGTGGAATCTACTCCACAGAGAAATAGGCCCAGCTCTCAGTCTTCCTTGTGGAACACTACCTCTCGCAATGTGGAACCTACTCTACAGAGTAATAGGAATAGGAATAGCTTTCAGCCTTTCTAGTGGAATGCTACCTCTCACAATGCGGAACACATGGAGAAAATGTGAAATGCTTACTAAAGTCCTACTAATGATTTCAACTGACAAACTCACAACATGGTTAACAACTGTACTGTTTCTTCGACTGTGTCATGAAATATCTAACACTAAAAATATTGAGTCTAAAATGATGGGAAAAAAGACTGTGTACAAAACAGTGCACTACCATTAAGAGAGAAATACAAAATATTGAATACTTCTCTCCCACTAAAAGGTCCTATATAAGTAAACTCCAGTTACAAAACTAGGATTAAGTATCATCTTGGTAGTGGTACTGTTAGTAACATAATGTAAGGATTAGGATTATGGTCAGGGGTAAGGCTAGGGTTACGGTTAGAATTAGGGTTAACACATATGAGTAAGGTGGGCAGGAAGAGCTGTAAATTAACCGTGCGGAAAGATAACAGTAGTCCTTTTTACTTTTTAATGAACATTAATTACCACTATCAGAAATAACTATTCTATTTAATTGCAGTATTTTATGTACAACTTGGTTAACACTTCCTGTCAATGTAGTAATGGCCTAAGTCTAGATGATTTAAGCCACCTGGCATATACATCTGCTTCCTATGTTTTCCAGAACTGCTGCTACTCCAGAGACCACTTTACAGTAATCTTCTACATTAAAATGGAATATAAATTAATACATCACAGTATAGTTAACCATATGGCAAGTGTGTACAATTTATAGTTACTCAAATCAAATTAACTTGGACTTTTGCATGACAAGATGCAGTGCTACAACAAACAAAGCTTAAAGGACAGATAGTGAGGCTTGTTAGAATAATTACTGACAAATTTGTTTTGCTGGAAGAAATTAACAAACTTAAGAATATACGTAATATATACAATCACCCAACGAGTAAACCAGCCAGCAATGTATAAAACTCCAAGTAAACAAAACACAATATTGCAGCAGGAAGCACGGCCCACATAAAATGTCCCCTAGAACTCGTAGATATATGAAATACTTTTAATAAAATACTTGCAAGTCGGTAAGCGCTTTCACCACATAAACACTGGCTTTATCAGAGCGTAATGTCGTACACTTAATAAAGTCATATGATCAATTAAAACACTTCAAATTCATCAGTAGCATATTCTATACCAGCATTCATTTACATACGTTAATTAATTCCAATTACTTCTTAGATGACATCATATATTAAATGAGAAACTCCTTTTTCGATATATATGCTACAATCTTACAGATTTTTTCATCTAAATACAGTGCCTTATAAATTGAACCAAGCCAACTGGGAAAACATGTTTTATCTTTGCAATCTCCTCATCAAATACCGGTTTAATTGAAGCCATACTATTTAAACCTGACCCTTTGTCAGCTCTCAACTTAAGGATCCATCTAAGTTCAGCTTCACTAGTCCTATTTTCAATATTGCCCATTCTAGGTCCTACATACAGCACTTGTATAGCTTTAAACCTAAACTGATGAATACGATCGCTAGCTGCCACATATCGGGCAAGTGCATTTGTACTACTGCCCTGTTCTAATACTATATAAATGTTCCCTTATATGTTCTTTCAGAGTGCGATCTGTCTTCCCAACATAGAATATCTTACAACAATCCCACTGTGCCAAGTATACTAAATGCTTTGTGTTACAAGTTGCCCTTGCATTAAATGTATACCTTTTATTAAACTCTAGATGCATAAAAGTGTTATCACTAAAATTACCATATTGTTTATCGCATACCATCTTGCCTTTATCTGGATAGCATGATATCATTTTAAGTGACTTACAATTCCTATACCCAAACATGGGATTATCTCCTACTACTCTATTAATTTTGTCATCCATCATTAAAAGATGCCAGTTGTCCTGAAACACTTTTTTGACTGAATTTACGTTACTTGTATAGGCCATAGAAACTTTTCCCATGGAGTCATGCAACCTTTCACTTTCTCCTATAGCTGCAGTTGAGTCATGAGTAGAAGAAAAATATGGTTTAGCTCATCCATGCCTCATAGAATCTACATTTATCAAAATAGGATTTACCTCACTATCCCTATAACTTTTATGCTTCTGTGACTCTCTTAAGTGTTTCACAAACACCCTTATAGTCCAGATCAACATTATGTAACCTAGAAACTCTCATACCTTGACCTTTTACTATGTTATTAAATACCCTTCTAGGGTACAAAGGGTGCATGCTCTTCCTATGAAGTACTGAATTTCTATAGCACTCCTTTCTAAACAAACGAGTGGGCAGTGTACACTCTGAACATTTATTTATTAACACATCTAGGAATTCCATAGATTCCCATGACCATTTATACATGAATCTCAAAAATGTATTAGATTCATGCACTTTCAAAACAAATTGCTGTAAATCCTCTGAGGCACCTCCCCATAACAAAAAAAGTCATCTACAAAGCAATGATAAGAAAGCACATGCTGTGAATATAGTTCCATCCTAAACACCTCCTCCAACTCCCACTGTGCCATTACTGCATTTGCATAACTATTCGCACAGCATGTCCCCATTGCCACACCATGTTTGTCTGTAGTAACAACTATCAAACACAAATATATTATTATTGAGTACGACATCTATGAAATCACAGACCAATTTTATTAACCTATATACATATTCACTTTGGTCATTCAAATACCTACGTAAATATTCTACCCTTTCAGTATTGGGTACCGTTGTAAACAGAGACACCACATTCATAGTAACTAACATATAGTCACATAATCCATTATGCCTATCCACAAATCCATATAAATCCTGTAAAAAATGTTTAGGTTCATAGGTAGGTACAAGGCTATCTGCCCGAGGGCATTAATAAGCCTAGCCAGAGTGTGTCAGCTTTCACTGCCCCATTGATTAATTAAATGAGCCTCTGTCAAGAAGAGCCATTGAAGTGATCCCAGGGGTGTATTTTCTGTTACCCATCCAATAGTCAAGGTTTCTCTTGAAGAGTGTTAGTTAGGGTCTCTGCCTAATGTAGTTAGGAATTTTGTTCCAAAGCATGGGGAGTCTCTGTGACAGGACTCTATCCCTTCAGCATGTTCTATTTATTGTTGTGGCAAGGTTTAGCTCACTAGAGCGAGTGGCTCGCAGTGACTTGGATTTCTTTAGGTGGAGCATGTCCATCAATTCTGAGTTGGACATGGCTTTGTAAGTCAGGCAGAGATCACTTCTGAGTAAGCGATATGCGACTGAGTACAGCTGGAGTTCTTCCAGTCGGGCTGCATAGGACATATATTTGAGGCCAGTAATCCTCTTGGTGAAGTACTTTTGTGGTCTTTCCAGCTGTTGGAATTGTCTTGTGAGGTACATCCCAAATGGGGCATTGTACTCTATGATGGGTTTGATGAGTGACGAGTAGAGGGGCACTATAACCTTTTTATTTCTAGATGCGAACCCTTTAGTAATTAGATGGGCTACATAGAAGGATTTCCTAACTACTTTGGCAATATGATTGTCAAAGGAGAGATTACTATCTACCTGGGTCCCAAGATCTCTTATTACTTCTTCTGTATTAAGGGGGCTGCCACCTATGTGGTAATTCATGGGTGTTTTGTTTTTCCCAAACAGGATGACTATGCATGTTTTGGCATTTAGCTTGAGACCATGACTTTGACACCAGGTGCCCGTCTCAGTAAGGCCCTTTTGGAGAATGTCCGTGTCAGCTGGAGAGTCAATTATGGCTCCCAGTTTGCAGTCATCGGTGAACTTGGTTAGCCATAGTCCTCTGTGTTTGCCTGTACTTCTAAGAAGTAAACGCTGAACAGTAGGGGTCCCAGGACCGAGCCTTGTGGGACACCACTTGTGACTGGTTTAGAGTCAGACCTGGAGTCCGCTATTCTTACCACGTGAGTTCTGTCTGTAAGCCAGTTGGCAACCCATCTCGTGACGTTGGGGTTTATGTTCAGGCTGGTGAGTTTTTCCATAATTCCCGAGTGGGGAATGGTGATAAAAGCCTTGGCAAGGTCAAGGTAGGCTGTGTGAACTACCTTCCCCTCATCTATAGCCTTGGTGACAGTCTCGAAGAAGTCAACTAGGTTTAATAGGCATGATTTGCTCTTAACAAAGCCAAACTGAGTCAGGTCAAGTGTTTGGAGGTTCCCAATGTCTTTGTTAATGAGTTCCATAATGATGCGCTCCACATCCTTGCAGACCAGGTTAGTCAGGCTTATGGAGCGATAGTTATCAGGATCAGTTGTGGCCCCTCCTTTGTGGAGTGGAATAACCGTTGCTGTGCACCATTCTATGGGCACATAGCCTGTGGAGAGGCAGAGGTTGAACAGTGTGTTTAAGTGGGGGGTTAGTTTGTTCTGTAGTTCATGCAAGGTGCAGCCTGGGACACCATCTGGCCCCATTGACGCTGTGCTTTTGGCTTTTGAAAGGGCTGTTTTCACCTGTGCATCTGTGATTTCTGGGACAGTACACTTTTCTGGTATTGTTGTGGGCCCTTTTGGGGGTGACAGGGGGGTGAATTTTGCACTGAATCTATCTGCCAGGATGTTGGAAATATCAGTGGGTTCAGTATATTTTGTGATATTTTGCGCTAGCTCAGAGCATATCTGTGAGTTGCCACTTAGATTCTTGACATAGCTAAAGAAGGCTTTATGGTTATCTTTTGAATCCTTGGCTATTTTTCTTTCGAAGTTAGCTTTGGAGGATTTTATGAGGGACCTTAGTTTCTTACTGATACTGATCAGGGATGTCTTTCCTTCTTGGGATTTGCTTTTTTTTCTGAACTAGTTTCCTCCTTCTATTGTATATCCTGTTTATGGCAGGGGTCCACCAGACTGGTTTCCTTCTCTTAGGGGAGTGAGTCTTGATTTTGCTAGGGATGGCACGATCCATGCATCCTTGTAGGTGCTCATAGAGTGCATTTGTAAAGGTTCCTGCATCTTGGACACTGTTATCCTTTAGTGTGGGGGCTGTGAAACTTACCACCTCTGTCTTAAGTAAGGTGAAGTTTGCTATAGAAAAGTTTTTCACTGTGGTTTCCTTGGTGGTGTGGTGTGGACATCCAGAGTGATTAGTTTATGGTCTGATCTAACCAGTGATGGGTTGGCCTCCGGTGTGGAACACCTGTCGCCCATCTTGGTGATGACCAGGTCCAATATGTTTTCACCTCTGGTAGGGGAGTTTACCAGCTGATCCAGGGCATTTGAGTTGATAAATTCCAGGAACCGCTGGACCTGGGAGTTTGCACTTGAGTAGTTTTCCCAGTTAACGGTAGGGTAATTGAAATCGCCCAATATCAGGGTGTTCGGTAGGACCTTCATGTTTTCCAGTGTTTCCAGAAAGGCGGAGTGGTGGTCCTGGGTCATGGAGGGTGATTTGTAGCAGGCCACAATTTGCATTGCAGATTTGCCTGATGTTAGTTGCACATGGATGATCTCGGAGGTATCATGCTGTGCCACTAACCTGGAGGGGTAGGTATCCTTGATGAATATGGATACACCCCCTCCTTTTGTGTTTCGGTCCATGTTCTGTGGCCAAAATGTGTGGTATGAGTTGTAGCTCGGTAGTGCTGGGGTGCTCTGTGGAGCCTTGAACAAGGTTTCAGTTACTGCATAGATGTCGATGTTCTCCATACTGAGGAGTGCTTCGAGCACATGCATTTTGAGATTTAAACTCTTGGCGTTGAGTAGCATAACCCTCATTTTTTTATTTGTGCTGTTTACGGAGGTGGGTTTGACTTTTGAGCTTTGCCTAAAAAAGGCACTATGGGGGCAGCAAGAGCCTTGGCCAGTATTTGAAAGCCTAGGGGTGACAGGTGCAAGCCATCTCTTGCGAAGCAATGAGGCTTGTCGAGGCATGTCATCCCAGGCTGGCAGACACTGGATCCCCTTTGAATGACACCAGAAGCTTAGCCAATTGTTGAAATTGATCATTTTTTTCTTTATACTGCGATATCATTCTTGGTGAGGGCAGGATGCTACTCAGGGTCAGGGTCATACCCGCCTGGGCTGCATGATCAGAGAGCTCTTCCATGTCTATTTTCATGTAGTCCAGGGAGGTACGTCTCAGGTCATTCACACCAACATGAACAATGACAGAGTCATATTTGTACTTGCTCTGGCGTGACCTGAGTGCTTGTGTTATGTGACAGATTCTGGCTCCCGACAGGCAGCTAACAGTAACCTTCTCCTTGTCCAGCTTAGTGAGTGGGATGTCAGTGTGCCTGACTATAGAGTCGCCTATTACTAGTGTGTTAGGCATGTTATTTCGCCTTAAGGGCTATGATTGTGCGCCACACTGATTTTGTGTTTTATGTGTTGTCTGGTTTGTGACGGGAGGTGCAGGTTTTTTGGGTGTCTGCTTTGGAGGTCTGTGATGCTTTTGCAGGTTTTTATTTAGAGCCTCCAAGTATGATCTCGTGTATTTATGTGTATTTTTTGCCAGTGCTGGTTTAGTATGTCTATGTGAGGCTGGAGGTGTGGTGCAAGTGTTAGCCTTCTCCTCATGACTGCCTGTTCCAGTCTTGGGTGGAGAGAGCTTAGCCTCCAATTTAGCTATATAATTGCATCTCTCACATATGTTAATGTTTTGTGGTAGGAGGAGAGGGTTGTCTGTGTACGTGAGGCAGTTGTAACATTGCCTCAGGATACCCAGGTTCACCAGCTGGACTGGAGAGTATACCCGAAATTGCCCTTTGGTCATGCCTGAATAGTAGGGTGAGCTGCTTAGTCGCTTGGTTGGTGAGGGGTGAATAATGAGCCTTGCCCTGCTGGGCAATCAAGTGTCGGGGTATATTAGTGCTTGCTATTTGGTCTGAGCAAGTGCTGGACTGTAGGATGCTTTTTAAGTGCTTAGGTTGAGAGTTAGACTACTTTCAAGGGAAAAACTAAAGAGGAGACTTGGTGGAGATGGAATAAATTTAGCCCTAGCTAACCAGCGCTGTCCAGACGTGCAAAACTGTGCAAACGCGATTTTTACCCCAGGGAAATGAAAGAGACAGACATTAACCCAAAATGGCCTATAAACTACTAACTTCTGGGCTGGAACCACTCCTCCAGGGACAGATGGCTGCTCAAAGCTCCCTCTCTCACAGGTGAACAGAGAAACCTCCCTCTATCCAAGTAAGGTATGGGCAACTCAGAAAATTGCAACACAGCCCTCTTAGCATCATCTCTGACTTATCCAAAACTGGTCTAACATGCTTCTCAATAAATACAGATAAGGGCTCAGTTACCCATCCTTGCCCAGCTACTATAGGCCTAAATGGGGGTGTCCTAGAGTTCTTATGCACCTTAGGTTGTCCCTGAAACATGGGTATAGTAGGTGATTCAACTGTCAAATATTGTGCAAGCTCCATTGTAATTTGAAAGTTTAACATAAAGTCATTCATACTGCGGTGGTGGTGCTGCGGTAGCGTTGTCGCCTCACAGTTAGACGTTGCCCATTCGATTCTCAGTTAGAGCATCTTCTGTGTGTCAACATGCATGGATGGGCATTCCTTCATTGAAGGTTGCGCGTTAGGCCTGGCAAGCCAGCACGTAAAAATCAACTGCCAATCATTAGCGGACCAGAGTTCCGCTGTGGCGACCCCTAACCGGGAAATGCCGAAAGACAGTTTAACATATAGTCAATCATCACATAACACATATCTCTCATCAGATTTTCTATACATTTAATGTCTACCTTCTCATACACATTTTCGTCCCTCAGCTTATTATTAATAGAACTAAAATAGAAACTTCTATCCATAACAACTGTCATACCACCCTTATCTGCAGGGCGTATTACTACAGAGGTGTGATTTCTCAATGCATTAAGTGCTTCCTCCTCATTTCTATTCATATTATAGAACTTTTTGCCAGTCAGTTTAGTGTCAAATAGCCTATATAAATCTTGTTCACAAACTTTACAAAAGACTTCTAGTATTGGATGGTTCGTAGACACCATGTTACCCAACTTTTTAAAACCACATTTTTTAGAATTCACATTACTGTTGTCATACATTAATTTCAGCATTACATTTCTTGCAAATATTCTTAGGTCAATAATGGAATCAGATATATTCGCTGCTTGAGCAGGAATAAAAGAGATACCCATACCAATACCCCAGTCTCAATTTCAATCAATAGTCTTTTTGAAATATTTAAGACTAATGATTGTGCGGCTCCCACATATTCTTGATGGTTGGATAACTCATGGCTCCCATCTGGCCCTTCCTCTTGGTTCACCCATGACTCCTCGAGCAACTCATAGATCTGTCCCTCTTCTGTCGAATGGGAAAAGGTAGTCAAGCAAACCCTTGATGTACTGGATTTATATGCTCCTTCCGTCACACAACTGCCTCTTGGCTCTGATTTATTATGTCCATGTTGTTACTTTCTCCACATTGTATATGCACATCTACATCACCCCCAGACTCTGGTGAGTTCCTTGTGTTGTTCCCAGATAATTGGATATTCATCCCCTCCTCATTTGCAGCTGATGTTCCAGGCCCAGTGGCACCATTTCCAGATGGCGTCTTAGTTGTATCCATTTGTGGTATTTCTCGAACAGCCCTAAGATCTTCATTGGCCATGAAAAAAAATGTCCATGTTTAAAGTCTAACAAATCTCTATCAAGTCTTTTCTTCTTTTGACCGACCAACCTTCTATCGTACATTGACACATTATCAACGACCCCTCCAATAGTTTTATCAGTAATTACTGCTGGATACGAAGCATATAATGCTTCCTGCAGCTCACTTATAGCGGCTATCAAGTTATCTTCTTCTGGTTTAAAAAAATCATTCATCAAATGCATGCATCCAAAACTGGTTTCTAAATTCAGACTTTTTCATCTAGCAAGAAGCTCCGGGTACTGTATGCCATATGTAGGCATTTTTAATACCCTTAAGCCCATCGGTACCACTCTAAGATGGAGACATGCTTCAAAATGGTACCTTTGATGTTGCAGTCTCTTAAGCTTAAAGAGGTCGTCTACTAAACAATTCAACTGTGTACAAAATGACTATATCATACTCAAATTCAGGGATAGTACCTTCTGATACTAGTTCCCTGTTATATTCAGGCAATGGATTATCGCCTCCCTGGAGCAGGCCCACTAGGCCATTCACCCTGCTGATTCCATCTTGACCGGAAATGTTAATACACAAATCACTGAGTTGTATTCCACGTCCTTCCCCCATGCTCTTGTGGGTAACCAAAATGAACAGAAACGTAATATATACAATCACCCAACAAGTAAACCAGCCAGCAATGTATAAAACTCCAAGTAAAACAAAACACAATATTGCAGCAGGAAACACGGCACACATAAAATGTCCACCAGAACCAGAACTCGTAGATATATGAAATACTTTTAATAAAATACTTACAAGTCGGTAAGTGCTTTCACCAAATAAAAATTGGCTTCATCAGACTGTAATGATAGTAAAACAAGCAGTCATACACTTTATATAGTCACATGATCAATTAAAACACTTCAAATTTACCAGTAGCATATTCTATACCAGCATTCATTTACATATGTTAATTACTTCCAATTACTTCTTAGATAACATCACATATTAAAGGAGAAACTCCCTTTTAAATATATATGCTACAATCTAAGAACTTTTTTCATCTAAACGCAGTGCCTTATAAATCGAACCAAGCCGACTGGCAAAACATGTTCTATCTTGGTGATCTCCTCTTATCAAGTACTGGTTTAATTAAAACCGTGCAATTTACACCTGACCCTTTGTCAGCTCTCAACTTAAGGATCCATCTAAGTTCAGCTTCACTATTCCTATTTTCATTATTGCCCATTCTAGGTCCTACATACAACACTTGTATTGCTTTAAACCTAAAGTGATGAATACGATCGCTAGCTGCCACATATCTGGCAAGTGCATTTGTACTACTGCCTGTTCTAATACTATATAAATGTTCCCTTATACGTTCTTTCAGAGTGCGATCTGTCTTCCCAACATAGAATATCTTACAACAATCACACTGTACCAAGTATACTAAATGCTTTGTAGTACATGTTGTAGTACAAGTTGCCCTTGCATTAAATGTATACCTTTTATTAAAATCTGGATGCATAAAAATGTTATCACTATCTATCAAACCACAAAAATTACATATTAAAAATAGGACTAGTGAAGCTGAACGTAGATGGATCCTTAAGTTAAGAGGTGACAAAGGATCAGGTTTAAATAGTACGGTTTCAATTAAACCAGTACTTGATAAGAGGAGATTGCCAAGATAGAACATGTTTTGCCAGTCGACTTGGTTCAATTTATAATGCACTGTGTTTAGATGAAAAAATCTCTTAGATTGTAGCATATATATTGAAAAGGGAGTATCTCCTTTAATATGTGATGTCATCTAAGAAGTAATTGGAAGTAATTAACATATGTAAATGAATGCTGGTACAGAATATGCTACTTGTGAATTTGACGTGTTCTAATTGATCATATGACTATATAAAGTGTATGACCGTGTGTTTTACTATCATTAAAGTCTGATGAAGCCAATGTTTATTTGGTGAAAGCACTTACTGACTTGCAAGTATTTTATTAAAAGTATTTCATATATCTACAAATTCAGGTGGACATTTTATGTGTGCCGTGCTTCCTGCTGCAATATTGTGTTTTGTTAAACTTAAGAATATGTTTAAAGAAACAATTTATCTTACAGAATTGATAGAGGTGGTTTACACAGAGGTAATACCAATAAAGGCTAAAAAATACATTTACCGCTACCAGGCTTACAAAATGATAGCACAATGGGTCAAGACGATGAATGCAAACTCCTTTCAAGGTCTGACTACGTTATATAGTCTAGATAGTTTAGCAATTTCCAATATTATCACTAAGAATTGAGAATTGTTTGCTATTGACTTGTGGGTCAAATAAAAAATAAGAAGTTATGTACTCACCATAACGTTCCATCTGAGTAGGTAAACTTCATTTGTCAGCAACCTATGGGATTCGGATCCGACCTCGGATCCGAGCCGGCAGTTTTCAACAGCTTTAGATCCAAGCTCCAAGCTCCTCCCCTACCCATAATCCCCTGCCAACCCTGACTGACCTCTGATCAAGTTTTCCCAAAAGCAGATCCTGCCCGAAGACTAATACTTTCAAGATAAGTGGGTTAACACCCATGGACCTGAGTATGAAAACATTCATAAGTGAGGGGGCAGGAGGGAGGGACGGTTGCTGACAAATGAAGTTTACCTACTCTGATGGAACGTTATGGTGAGTACATAACTTCTTAATCTGAAGTAGTTAACTTCATTTGTGCAGCAACCTATGGGACAGAGTCCCCAGCTACCTGAACCTTGGGCGGCCTTCATGGAAGTATTTTTCGGAGCACTGCAGAGCCAAAGGATGCTCTCCCTCTGGAGATAATGTCCAATTTATAGTGATTGATAAAGGTATGAGATGAGGCCCAAGTGGCTGCTGAACAAATATCATCCAAAGAGACTCTAGCTCTAAAAGCTGCAGAGGCAGACATAGACCAAGTAGAGTGGGCATGGACTCCCTGAGGTGCGGGCCTGCCAGAACTTTCATATGCTAAAAGGATACACTGCGAGATCCATCTAGACAGCATGACTTTAGACACGGATTTACCCAAGTTAAATTTAGCAAAGGAGACAAACAACTAGTCAGATTGCCTATGACCAGATGTCCTGTGGATGTAGAAGTGAAGTTGTCTATGCACATCCAGTGAGTGTAATTTATATTCCCCCTTGTTTTGGTAATTAGGGAAGAAGACTGGTAGGTTGATGGACTGGTTAATATTCGATTCAGAGGCAATCTTGGGAAGAAAGGAGGGATTGTTCCTGAGGTAAACTCTATCCTTGTGAAAAGTCAAATATGGGGGTTTTACACAGATGGCCTGTAGTTCAGAGACCCTTCGAGCCGAGGTGATAGCGACAAGAAAGGCCGTTTTCCATGACAAGAATTTAAGATCTACTGAAGCTGCAGGCTCAAATGGGGGAGATGTTAAGGCCTGAAGCACCAGTGTTAAATCCCAAGGAGGGACTACATCCTTCACTGGAGGTCTGAGCAGAAAGGTGCCCTTCAAAAAGGTCTTACACAATTTCATGGTGATCAAAGGGCCCAGTTCATTTCCCACGTGATAATGAGAGATAGCTGCTAGTTGAACCTTGACTGTGGAGGAGCTAGCCCCCTGATGAAACAGCCCTGACAGGAAGTCTAATACCACTGGCAAAGGAGCTGTAAAAGGATCCAAATTTCGATGTTCCGCCCAAATGGAGAAACGTTTCCATTTGCTACTACAGACCTTTCTAGTAGAAGGCTTGTGCGCTGCTACTAGAATAGTTTTAACTGGGGAAGAGATACCGGGAGTCCTAGCTACAAGTGGAACTGGAGCAGCCAAGCTGTGAGCTTGAGATTGTCCAGATTCAGGACTGGGAGATCTAGGGGGTGGGATATTAGATCCGGATGGGGATCCAGAATCCAAGGGGGATTCACCAGATGAGACCAAAGGTAAGGGAACCAGGGTTGACGAGGCCAGAATGGGGCAATGAGGATTATCCTGCTCTCCAACCGGCTGACTTTCTGCAGAAACTTCAGCATCAGAGGAAGAGGAGTGTAAGCATAAAGTAGACCGGGAGGCCAAGCATGCACCAGAGCGTCTCTCGGAGGTTCCCCGGAGGGGGAAATGAGAGCGAAGTAGTCGTAACATTTTGTATTCGAGGGAGAAGCAAAGAGATCGCAACAGGGTTGACCCCATTCGGCGAAAATCTGATTCGCTATCTCGGGATTCAGAGACCACTCGTGTGGTAACAGGATGATGTGACTTAGTCTGTCTGCCAGGATGTTGGACCGCCCCGGAATGTGCGTTGCTATAAGAAAGTGGTTGGTGGAGATCGCCCATTCCCACACCCTCATGGCCTCTCGACAGAGTGGGTAGGACCTGGTTCCCCCCTGTTTGTTGATGTACCAGACAACAGACATATTGTCTGACTGAATCGCAATAGTTCCTACAGGAAGAAGGTGCTGAAGTGCTTGCAACGCTAACAGCACTGCCCTCATCTCTAGGACATTGATATGCAGAGAGGTCTCCGTGGGGTCCCACATGCCTTGGACTGTCCTGCCCAAACAATGCCCCCCCCACTCAAGGTGGAAGGCGTCCGTGGTCACCGTGGCTAGGGGAGGGGCCATAGAAAAGGGGCATCCTTCCTGGAGATTCGAAGATTGGAGCCACCATAAGAGGGCCCTCTTGCAAGCCCTGCTGAGGGGAATGGGATGGCTCAGAGGAAATCGAAGGAAGGACCACTGGACCTGGAGGGTCCATTGCAAGACCCTCATGTTTAAATGCGCCATTTGCAAAAGGTTGATTGCTGCCGCCATCGAGCCTAGAGCCCTCAGGACCAATTCCGCCGGAGGAGCTGGAGAATGTAGAATGGCCCGCACATGTAGCCTCAGGGTTTGTAGCCGGTCTATGGTCAAGAAAGCTAGGAGCTGGTTTGTGTCTAATCTTGCCCCTATGAAGTCTATAGTCTGAGTCAGGGTAAGAGATGACTTCTCTATGTTGATAGTGATCCCCAGCCAGGGAGCTAGACGAAGAAAGTAGTTTCTGGCTACGCAGAGTAGATGCCTTGTCAGGGCAGTCAGGAGACAGTCGTCCAGGTATGGGTAGACCTGGATTCCCTGAAGCCTCAGGTGGGCCGCAATCACTGCTAACACTTTGGTGAACACCCTGGGGGCTGTGGTGAGACCAAAGGGAAGGACCCTGAATTGGAAATGACTGTCTCCTAGCTGGAAGCGGAGGAACCTTCTGGATTGCCTGTCCATTAGAATGTGGTAGTACGCATCCTTGAGTTCTATAGAGCACATCCAGTCATTCTCCCGCAAAAGGAGGAGAATGGATTGAAGGGTGACCATGCGGAACTTCTCTTTGGTTACTGACAGGTTCAGGGAGGAGAGGTCGAGGATAGGTCTTAAGTCCCCCATCTTTTTTGGCACCAAAAAGAACCTGGAGTAAAACCCCGACCCACACTGGTCTGGGGGGACGTGTTGGATGGCTCTTTTTTCCAGCAACTGTTGGATTTCTGTTGCTGCGGCCTCCCTCTGATCGGGTGGGACATCGGGGAGGTATCTGGGGCTGCATGAGTAAAGAGAAAAGGGAATCTGATATCCTCTGGATATAATGCAAAGCAGCCAGCAGTCTGTCGTGATGGACTCCCAAGCTGCTAGGTGCTTCGAGAAACGCCCCCTGACTGCCTCCAGAGTGGAGCAGTCGGGCAACCCCTCAGGGGTGTTGCGTGGGTTGGTCCAAGAAGGGTTCTCTGGATCCAAAGTTGCGCGGGCCACCTCTGCCTCTAGGGCGGCATCTACCCTGCCCTCCTCTGCCGCGGAAGGGCTGGGAGTCCGGAGCGGGACGAGACTGTTGTGACTTCCGGAACCACATCTTCTTCTGTCCCTTTTGGTTCTTGGAGAAGGACCTCTGGGGAGCAGAGAAGCAGACTCCGACAGCAGACAACGTCTTCCCGTCCTTCTTGCTCTGGACCAAGGTATTGCGAACAGTTTTGCCAAAGAGGGCAGAACCATCGAAAGGGGCATTAGAGAAAGACGCCTTGAAGGGTTCCGCGAAATCACAGTGCCGGAGCCAGGCCTGACGCCTCATGACAAGGCCCGCTCCACTGGCTCTAGCGGCTCCCTCCGTGGCATGGGATAGAAGCCGCATAGAGGTGTTTGATATGGATCGGAGAGTGGCCATCTTGGTGGAGTGCAAACGTTTGTCCTCCACCAACATGGACTCGGGGGGGGGGGACGCAGCGTACTCTTTGATAAGGTACCGCTGCAGCCGAAGCACATGCGCCATGTAGTTCAGTGACCTCACAGAGAAGGTAGCCGAACTAAAGACCCACTTCCCTAAATGATCCATCGACTGAGACTCCTTGCTCGGGGGATGAACCGAGGGACTCTCCTGAGCTAGTTCCCTCTTGGAGGCAGCCGCCACCAACATGGCATCTACAGGGGGACCCTTACTCCAGTGGGACTTGTCAGAGGGTTGGCTAAGAATTTTGTCCGGGTGCTTGGGGACTGGCTCCACAGTGTCCGGCTCCTTCCACGCCCTGGTAGTAATCAAATCTACCAGGGGATCGGCCGGAGGGGACACCCAAGAGGTAGACGGGCCTGCTTCAAATGCCTCCAGGAACACGGATTCGTCTGAGGTAGGCTTTGGGGCAGACCTCCCGCCCTTTATCCTGAGCATCTCCATGCTGTCACCAAATGAGACATCTTCGGGGGGTGATCTTGGGGAGCCTTCCCCCTCCTCCAAATCTGTGTCCTCAGTCAAGGACTCGGGGGAGACCAAGTGCCTCCTTTTGCACTTTTTCTTGTGATGAACCTCCTCGGGGGGGGGGTTGTCCGAGGAGGTCTCACCAGCCACGTCTTGTTCCAAAGGAATGACCTGGGACGTCAGAGCAGGCTGTCCCTGGGGCCGGGTGATAGAAGTCGGGCCCAACTGAGAAGGTGTGCAGGGTGGAGCCGTGGCAACGGCTGGGGGCCTGGAATCTCTCGACAGGGCCCTCTCCACCACGTCAAATGCTGAGGGAGAGCTGCTCTCTCTGGGATCCGAAAGCAGAACCTCCCTCAGATCCGACGGACGGATCGGGGCTGGCGCCGAAGTGATTGGATCCAACGGACCAGTATACTCCAACCTGGAAGGAGCCGAAGGCATACCGATACCGCCGGATCCGAAGCTCAGCACTCGGCTCCGAGAGCTTGGATCCAAAGAAAATGGACCTGACAGACTCGCGGGAAGTGTCGGCGCCGAAATACACGAGACTATCACTATAACACCCCTGGCTCCAAGGCTGCCCGGCTCCGAAGACTCCGGGCCCGGGAAGTGGGACGGAGAAGGAGCTATCGGGGCAAAAAAAGGGGTCAAGCTCGAGTTGGGCCTGGAGGAATCTTCTCATCATCCAGTCCAAATCTGCATCCGTGAGACTTCGGGTAGATCTCGATGAGGCCACCGAGGCGGGACGGGAGTGTCGCCTCGATGACCTCGAAGGAGATCAGATCTCCTCCTCCTCCTCAGGACCCGGTGAAAAGCAAGGGGACCGGATCTGAGACGGAGGAGACCCAGAAGTCCTGGAGGGAGAAGACCACTTAGCCGGGGGGGGCGGGTGAAGCGGAGGTCTCGGCCCACCGCTTGTGGGTGCTTCTCCCTCCTTTTCTCTTTCCTGGCCTCCCTCTCCTCCGGGCCTAAGGCGGGAGGTTGAGTCCTGGCCGGGGGGAGGGAAGCAGGAGTGGCAGCCGCTGCAGCGGGAGCCACAGGAGGACCAGAGGTAGAAGCCGAATCCGGGGTCAGAAGACCCGCCAGAATCAGCTTGGACATCCGGTCCTTGAATGCCCTGGGGTTGAACGCCGCACAGATGGAACAACCAGAAGACAGGTGTTCAACCCCAAGGCACAACACGCACCGAGTGTGGCCAACCGCCGGGG
This sequence comes from Protopterus annectens, assembly GCF_019279795.1. Taxonomy (NCBI): domain Eukaryota; kingdom Metazoa; phylum Chordata; order Ceratodontiformes; family Protopteridae; genus Protopterus; species Protopterus annectens. The sequence continues at coordinate 1,509,778,498 of NC_056729.1, read as the reverse complement.
ACAGCTTATGGCCACACTCGGTGCACTTAGAAAAGATCAATTTTGGGGCCTCAGCCATTTTAACTAAAAGAAAGAAACACACACGTTAGGCCCCAAACACACACACACACAAAACCCTAATGGAACCACGAAGGAAGGGGGAGGTAAAAGACCAAAAAATATATAGTTAAACTAGAGAGGGTTTTTACAAAAAGGGACCTGTAAACACACACAACCAAAAAACAGAAGAAAGGAGAGAAAAAAGGTGATTTTTTTCCTCACAAAAGTCTCGAAGGCTTGGAGCTGTAGATCAAGCTGCTATTGGATAACCGTGGCAAACTAGATCTGAGGTCAGTCAGGGTTGGCAGGGGATTATGGGTAGGGGAAAAGCTTGGAGTTCGGATCTAAAGCTGTTGAAAACTGCCGGCTTGAATCCAAGGTCGGATCTGAATCCCATAGGTTGCTGCACAAATGAAGTTAACTACTTCAGATTTGGTTGTTTCTCAAAATGTATTTTTAAATGGGAACACAATTTAAAGATTAATTGAGTTAAAGCATTTGGACGGGTTAGTAAAACAAAAATGGGCACTTGAAAATGTGGTACTTGTTCAGTGTGTTAATACATACAGAAGGGTGATGTGTTTGTTATTGGCAAAGTAACAGTTCTTCATGTTGAGCTTTTTAAATAGGCCAAACTGAAAAGACATTTAGAGAATGTGTATCAGAGCACATTTAAAAACTTAAAAAGAAGAATATCAAAAATACTGTACATCAATATGCCACTGAATGCTTTGAGCTTAAACAATTTACATTTTTGATAGTAGAGAGAGATGAAAAAAACAGAGGTTATAATCTATGACAAGAAACATTATAATACAAAGAGTTAATTTGAAAACTAAAAGCCAAATGCTTTTGCATCACAATGGATGAATGAAAGTATAATCATTTAGTGGTGTGTTTAAAATGAGGGCAGCCAGATTATAGTTTATGTAATTACCCTAACAAGATCATTTTAACATGGTTTGTATTTTAACTGTTTTATTACATTTAATAGAATGTCTTATTAAGAGTATTAACTGTTTAGTTTTAATTTAATTGTGACATGTAACCTTGGTTTGCTATAACTAGGGTATAACTCCAGATTTAAAATCAATTATGAAGAAGTCCACACATTTGGTAAAACAATGCTAATGGTTTATTAATGAAGAGATGTAGATGGATTTACTGTTTTTTTTTTTTTTTTTTTTGGTTAACATAAATTTAATTCATCCAATATAGTCCAGTTACATATATAGTTTGTACTCTCTGTCTTTAAACTGATAAACATGCCTAAATGTGCATTTGTTAAATGAATACTTATGCCATGATTGTTACCTGCTCAAACATTACTAAGTGCCTCACTATTCTCATTGTAAAAATTGATCATCAAATTATTCATTGTAAATATTGTTTCAATTTTTTGATGATATAGTATAACTTCCTTTCTTCAAATCTTCCTGTGATAATCACTGTAACAAATATACTCACTTCTATGTAAGAACTTGATTTGATACTTACATTGTATTCTCGGCACTGTAATTTCTGCCCAACGGGCCCAGGTCATGTCCAAAAAAGGGTATGCCAACTAGCTGATTTTAAGGTCTTCACCCAAATGCCACAAGGTATAGGGTTTGATTCTATCCTCAAGTTATTTGCTAGGCTTAAAATGGCTCTTCAGGGCCGTTAGCCTAGTATTCACCTATGACTCACCAGGTTACCAAAATGAAACGAATAGATATGATTTTTGTTATGATACAGTCTGACCAGCACCAGTGGGCATTAAGGGGTAGTTACTTGCTACACAAATTACCTTTTTTGTGCACCAAGCCCACACACCACAAATTTAGGTTATCAAACAAAGATAAGCACTGTGAATTAATATGTTTTACTGGAGGAAAGATGATGCAGTCCTCCACTTGGGAAGTAACAGATTACAGAAAATGGAACATGAAGTTTGTTGTGTTTTGCAAATATGTATCTCTTGCTCTTTTAGAAAAGTTCACATTGCCTGCAAACAGGGAAGTAGGAGCAAAACTGTAAGGTGAAAAAGATGTGTCAGGTTTGGTACAGTATATTGCTTTCCACCCTCATGTCACCTAGCATACGGAGATCAGTCAAAGAATACAAAATAAAAGGACACTCCTCCTTTTCCCAGGCATACTTCCTTACTGGGGATATAAGGTTGTTTCCACACTATAACAGTAAAAAAAAAAAAACAAAACAAGGAATTTCATCAGCTTGTATCCTCTTCATTCTTGCCTCCACAGTGACATTCTGGATTACCTAGCAGATACAGAAGAGCTGGGAAGCATGAGACCAATGCAGAGCAAAGCAGGCAACATCTTGCACAACATGGAATACTTGTGGCTATTGTAGTGCAAACTCAAATGCCAAACTATTGCTGAAAGAAGACATTAAAATGTACCTTCCTGGCAGATATTGCCAGTCCATCCAGGGAGGCAATTGCATTGTCCGTTGACATGGTCACAAGTGGCACCATTACGGCAGTTACACATCTGACTGCAAGCTTCTCCATAGGTGTTTTCTGGGCAAGCTATATAAATAAAATCAATTTATTAGTCTGTTAACATAAAACACGCCAACATTCTTATTATGCTACTTGAAAAGCAGGTAACACAAAACTGTGTGATTTTTAAAAGAAATCTCCCTTCCCATCAAAAGAAATTACAAATATCTAGAATTAAGCAAACATGATCTCAAATGGTATTATGATAATCATGTGTAACAGCCAGAGCAGCTACTGGAACTGGACCCTGACTGCATTCTGGTGACTTATCGGATGGAAAAGTGGAAAGGAAAGTACCTGAACATGCTTAAAGATTTATTTGCACACATTTGGCATAATATTGTTCTACCAGACACAGTGATCAGTATTCTAAGCTGCTAATACTGTTTATCAAATACTGCATGAATAGTCAAAGTTGCTTCCCAGTTCCTGTTTGTAGTGAACTGTATTACACTAAATAAATGTTTTTGATGTCATACTTTCAATTATTCTGTAGTTGTATTCACTGGCTTACTGTTTCTTTTAAACAACTTCATTCACATCTTGCCTCAAATTAAATGTTCACTTTAATATTTGCAATTTCATGTGAAATTTATACAGGGTGATACTGTCACCATTACTATCAGCCCTTGTTCATGAGTAAGATGTGCAGCTGAATGCAGTTAGGCCACATCAGGAAAATGGAAAAATCAGGAAAAAGTATAGTGGGAGGACATGGGGGTTGCTGTGAGGACATTATTCTCCCTTCCATGAGATGTGATTTGCCACATGCTGACAATTCATCTCACGCCTGAACCTAACATTGATCTGTCTTAATTTTCCTCCCCAACCTTTATACTCCACAATAAATTGATAAGATAGTAGGCAGAAGTGTACTGTGATGCCCCACCACAGGACTGGTAACCAAGGAGACTCAATCCTCACCACTGGCACCAGCAAGGGACGTACATTAGGAGGATGACAAGTACACACACAGTATTTCCAGATGCAGCTTCTTGCATCAAGTGCAATTTCCCTTAAGAGCACACAGAGACCACAGTCCGGAGCTGCTTTCTCAGTCTTTCTCCAGATCCCCAATAAGACTCCCCACTGGCACAGCTATAGAGTCGAGATCTCAGCTGAGTGACAAAGCCAAGACCTGCAGCACCTTCTCTATCCAACCAGTGCTTTGTGTCCCTGCCCAAGTAGCTGACACACACACACACACACACACACACACACACACACACACACACACACACACACACACACACACACACTCTTTGGGGTTTGATTTACACACACACACACACACACACACACACACACACACACACACACACACACACACACACACACATACACACACACACACACACACACACACACACACACACACACACACACTCACACATACACACACCTGGGAAAGGCTGGCACAGGTTTACTAGCTACGTCCCCTTCTGCCCAGACTATAAGGTAGTTTCCACTGCCACCAGTCAGTCCTTATCAGCTACTTTAAGGCCCTTAACAAAGGGTGTCCAATCTTACTGTATAATGTTACTATCAATACAAATGGTAGTTTCAAAAAGAGCAAGGCTATTAGGAGTGGTCCACAGTGTCACCAAATAAATATGCAAGTACTCTCAAAACTTAAATATCTCTAAAAAGATCAGTCCAACAAAATGTTTAAATATATTTAATAATAAATAATAAACGAACAAGAGAATACTAAAGATATATCTACAGTGACATCAGAGTTCAAAATCACAGAAAATATTTAAAACAACATTGCAGGACAGTCTCAAATAAATAAAGAAAAAACATTTAAATTAAGCTTTACTATATTCCTAACTGTATCTAAGAGAATTATACTGTTCCCTAGAATGGCTTACTCAGAGCAAGGCAAATGTGTTTTGAATGGATCTTGGTGTTGTCAGGTCCAAGATCGATTACAGGATGCTCAGTCTCTCTCAGAGAGTTTTCAGATTAATATTTCAAATATTACTGCTGGGCTAGCTTGCAGAATTGCATAATTTCTTGTCATCTGACTTATAGTTCCCTGGCCCAAAACAATCATTGATGGCAGCTGGTAGCATTTATCATCTACCTGAAAAACTACATAGACCTCAGATCTTTTCCAGAGAATGGAAGGCATAAAACAATAAAACACTTCCAAGATAATACAGAAAGCTTCTCAGCCCAGACGTTGTGCCTGTAGCTGCCATAAAGTAATTTAATTTCAGTTATTTTTCTGAAGCCTTGCTGGACCGAAGTTAACCTCCTGTGTTCCAGTTTCCACTATTAAAACATATACATTTAAACAGTTAGAATAGTGCATGTATATTTCTGTTCTCTTCCAGCAGGGCACTCTGTTGATACATCTTTAAGCTCAGTACTTTATAAAATATATTTTCAACACACGTCTGTACAAACCTAGTTTGATATAAACATGACATACAGCTCTAATACATATGTAAGACAGTATCTGACATGAAGCATATTGAGCTTCACAAATGACACAACCATTTACAAAATTTCAGACAAGCTGTGCTGGCATTCTCTCCCTTTGTCACACTTCTATATAAATCATGTTGATATTCACAAATGACATGTAAATATTTACAAAATTCCAGCTAGCTGTGATGACAGTATCTCCTTTTGTCACATGTACAATGCAGCATTAATCTTGCTATTCAAACCTACTTTCATTGTAAGTATACTCACATAACGGAACTATTACTGCTGTAGTAGAATTCTCTATGCTTTGTAACAGTACTAAAGTAGTTGGCTACCCTATTATAGTCTGATCCCCAGTTCCAGAAAGAAAATACAACATGATTTACAGAATTGCAGTGGTTTACCTTGCCCTACTTCTGGAATGAAAATCCATTTGCTAATATTTAGTAAAACTATGGAGTCTGGTACATATGGCTGCCTCATAAATCATCTTAACTGACAGATTTATGTGAAAACAAAAAAGCTGCTGTGAAAACTACTGGTCTGCTACATTATATGCATGCCCTTTTAGTGTTTTGTCATGCTGGTCATAATAGAAGACAATCCAGTTACACACAAATTTCAGTGAGATGTGTTTAGCTACGTTTGCCTTGCATATCTGGTATGAAGAATATGAAGAGTAGATCAACTTTCTTAAGTTCTATGGTCCTATCAGCGTACCAACTTAATTTCTTGTGCACATCTACCAAGTGCAATTTTCAATCCTCTTTGTTCCAAGTCCTTGTGTATAAAACTGGCAGCTAAATTGTTTGACTTAATACTAGCTCTTAAGCTACCTGAGAAATGAAGTATGGGCTAGTTCCAACAATTACCTTGTCTTAGTGGAACAAAAAATACGTTTTTTTTTTTTTTGCACTGAAGTCCTACAGAGATTCTCCAGGCAGCGGTAATGGCAACCAGGAACAGGGTCTTTCAAGACAGAAATTTCATAGCTGTAAAACTAGGCAGTGATCTTCCATTCAGCTAACTTGAAGATTTTCAGGTTTGAGTGCACTAAGGACAACCTTTAGTGTTTTACCAGTGTGAAGAAGTTGGAGAGAGATAATGACTCATTTCTGTTCACTTACACTGAGAGAACCAGAGCTCTTTAGGCCAAAGCAGCACTATTGAACTATTAGCACAAGTTTTGTCTTTTGTCATCTTGTCTTAAGAGGTACTTTTTGGGGAAGAGGAAGGGATGTGAATACATGCAGTAAGTCCACACCTCAAGAGATAAAGAGAGAATTCACTGTTTAGGCTACACCACTTGGGTATTTCGTGGAGAATTTCCTTAAACACCAAAAACCTGTGCTATGTAAAATACACCAAAAGAACATTAATAACAAACTATTTGGCTCAACTGGAGATTAAGGCTACAACTTTTATTACCAAAAAATAAAAATTCACACGTTCAACACTCATAAGTGCTTTTGTCCATACAAAGAGATTTCATCAGATAAATATCTGCTTCAATATCACTCTTTAAATACCAAGTCCCTATTTTTCCTTCCCCATCAATCGTGTAATTATGTAATTAAACAATTCAAGGTGACTTTTTAACAAATTCCTACTCTTAAAAAATACTACCACTTTTACACAAACCTTTCCCATCATTGTACATCATTAAATATATTTGAATGAGACCTGTACATTCCTATTAACATTCATATAAAAAAATAAATGTTATGCATAAAAAGCAACAGTAAGCAAAAAACTTTTTTAAAAAAAAATGTTTCAAATATTCTTGTAAAATAGCAGCCTTTTAATTTAGTATTGGTTTCAGGGGCACTTGTTCATTTAATCCTGGGGGTAATGTTGCATTCAGTCTAAGCTGTCATATCAATTTTCTCTTCAATAGTAGTCTTTTCCAGTCACCACCCCCTGGTGTTCAATTTTATCTTTTCTAAAATACCAAACATGAATCGTGTAAAATTGTCGCACACTATGGAATGCTTGTATAAGGCACTGGTCATTTTTTTCATAATAATATGATAAACATGTTCATATAGCCTAGTTTTTAAGGCTCTTTCCATCTTCCATATATTGAAAGCCAGACGACCTTTACATTTTGCCAACTAAATCAATCTGCCAGTGCCACAATTTCCATTTTGAAAAATAATCCTACTCTGTAACCATTTTCCAGGGTTAAATTACCTTCCTTTATTATAAAAGAGCACTACGTACACCTACCACAGGCCTTCATATGCTTATTGGTGGACGTTTTATTCCATATACCACCTTCAAATAATTGTTTAAAAATTTTCCCCATTTGATATAAAAAATGCAGGCTCTTCCCCTAACAGTTCCTGTATTTCCTTGTTTATTCTGAAGATATTGCAATTCTTTCTAACTACCCCCTTAATGTAATAAGAATACTAGCTATTTTCAAGGACTACAGCTTTCTCAAATTTCACATCTCTATTCACTCTCCCTGATTTATCTAGACTTGTTCCTAACAAGGGTTTAAATTTAACACCCCAGCCTTGGTGCATTTCCTTAATAATATTGACTACCTTTTTTCAGGATAACCCCTATTAAGGAACATTTCTTTCAATTTCACCAGTTCATTCCACAAATTTCCAAACTCAGATGTCATTCCAGCAATATGTATAGCCTGCTCTCTTACCAGGTTCCTCTTTTGAAGATGTAGGTGGTTACTAGAATAATGCAAATAACTGTTACAGAATTTTTCTTTCCTATACAGGCTAGACTTAAAACCCTCATCTGCATGAGAAATCTAAGTGTCCAAATAGTTGATATATTCTCCATTCCAATTCATGATAAATTTAAAATAGTTAGTGCATTCATTCAAATAATCTACAAATGTTACAATCCCTTTGTTGGGACCATCCCACAATATAAATATGTCGGACAAAAACCTTACATAAAGATGTAAATACTTGGCAAAAGGGCTCTTAAATATGAACTAATTTTCCCACATAACCATAACCAAGTTAGCAAATACCAGGGCGCAAGCTGCGCTCATAGCTACACTGGTAGTCTGCTGATAATATTCCCCCTCAAAGTGTATAAAGTTATTCTCAAGGACCAGTTCCATAAGTTCAACCACCAAGGAAATAAACTCATTCAACAAAGTATAATTTTGATGCAAAGTATTTTGAAAATAATCTAACCCCTCCTTTTTAGGTATTACAGAAAAAAGATCAATCACATCAATAGTCAGAAAAAAAATTCTGTTTTCCATATACATTGCTTCAATCTTCCCAAAAATCCCACGAGTCCATTATCAAGTGTGATATATTGTACACCACTTCCTTAACCCAATAACCAATTAACCCTATTAAAGGACTGAGTCTTTGAACCTTTAGCAGATACAATCTGTCTAAATGGTGGACTCAATACTTTTATGTATTTAAGGAACTCCAGATATATTTGGGATAATGGGGTTAAGTTGTCTCAAAAACTGATAATCATCAATATCAATCCTTTTGACCAACAACTACCCTTCCAAATAACAATCGAGTCACCGATAAGCAATATGTATCTGATTTCTCGATACGAGGGAGTAGGTCCCATTACTGTGCAAAAGATTAGTCATAGTATTATTATAATCCACCACATTGTAAAACACCACCCCAACCCCCCGTCTGGCTTCATAACTTTTATATCTTTATTGCTTCTTCGTGTGTTCAAAGTTTCCCTTTCTTCCCTGGTTAAATTTGAAAATAACTTTTTGTCCTGAGAAAACTTATATGTATCCTCCATAACCGCCGTCACAAAAATCTTAATAATGGAATTCAATGGTTGGTTAAAAGTGGCATGTCTTTTTAGAGACCTATGGGGTTGTAAAGCGTATTGTTGTTTCCTACCTGATCTTTAAAAAATATCTCCAAATTCGACTTTCTTGTGAACAATTTCAATTCAATTAAAAAATCAGCTGTATCCACCTTTCCAGTAGGAATAAACTTGAACCCCTTTAAAAATGATGTAAGATGTTCCTTAATAGGTTTGTCTGTATAACTGTAAATCTTAAAATCCTTGTAATACCCTACACTACCATCATTGTTGAAAATTATCAAGTCCTCCTCAGTCCCCCTTTTTTCTAATTATCTTTCCCCATGGAGTAGTCCTGATGTTGCTCTGAGTCCATAACCTGTTTGGATTTGCTGGCCAGTCTCTCCAACCAACATAATGGGTGAAAACCCTGTGGCTTTGGAGGAAAAGGAATCTAATTCATTCACCCCCCCCCCCTTGTGGCCATTAAAAGACCCACATCTTGACTGGGGTGGTGACTGGTATCTTCCTACTAAAGATGCCACCTTGTTCCCTTTTTTATCCACATACCCATTAGGAACAGGATAAACTTTTAGCTGGGTATATTGTTTAGTGTCCCTTTCCAGCTTCCTTTCTTTTCTAATAAAAATATTTTGACACTTATCTATTCTTGTTAATACCTTTTCATAAAAAAAAAATTTATATTCAGAAAATAACAAATCAGTAAAAATATTTCAGTTCAGCCTGTCCACCTTAGGCCCCAACATGCTAATTACCTCATTATTACATTTATTCATAACCACATTGATCAAATAAGTAAAATGTCTCCACCACTTGTGAACTGTATTCAACCCCAAAAGGAAATTTAAACATTCGTAGCCCCTGAGGAACAAATTTTTAATCTAACATTCTCTTAAATAACTATTTTGAATTTTCAAACATTTCAATCTATATAATTTTTGTCCAACATGTAGATCAAGTCTTTTAAAGTGAGATAATCACTGAAATGTTTACATGTGCTGGTCTTAGAAACACCACCTTGAACTTGGTGGAAATCAAATGTCATGTCCATAATCTGCTTAAAATGTGCTGCTGTGTTTACTACTACTGTGGCTACTGCTACATTCCATACTCTTGTTTAACAACTCAATGGCTCCGGCATAAGATTTTACAACGTTAAAGCCAGTACCTATTGATTCCATGGGTGTTCAATCACTTGCTCCTTTGTAAACTTGTTCTTTAACCCTCCTCACCCCATTGAAATCATTTTCATTGTTCTTGTTGCTTTTGTTGTTGGAAAAATTATCGGCTCCATTATCACTGCCTCCAACAGCTCCATTGTTTCCTCCACTGCTGCCGTTGTTCTGTTTAACAGCCATAGTTGACCGTGGAGGGGGGGGGGGAGTACAAACTTCACTTCCTGTACCAATTGGGAAGATGCAGCACCACCCACTTTCTTAAAAATATCTATCCCTTCATTATGTGATAAAAGCTTGATCAAACGTGTTAAATCTCCTTTTAAGAAGGCTACATCCTCCTTTAGTTGAGCAACTTCTGACAATTGTCCAGAGTTGTTAACCCATGATTCCATGATAGGGAATTGGACTGTAGAAACCATTATAGCCATTCACCTTCAGAGCCCAATCCATGCCACAAATAACCAATAACACCAAAAAGCATGCTGTGTAGAATACACCAAAAGGGCATTAATAATAAATGATTCTGCTCACCCGGAGATTAAGGCTAAAACATTTATTACGAAAAAATAAAATAATTCAGATGCCCAACACTTATCAGGCTTTTGTCCCATACAAAGAGACTTCATCAGATGAACATCTGCTTCAATATCACTCTTTAAATGCCAACTACTTATTTTTCCTTCCACATCAATTGTGTAATTATGTAATTAAATAATTTCCTTAAACTGTTACTGTTCAGAGAGGCTAACAGGTCTTTCCCTGATGTTCTGCAACTGTGAAACAACTTTACAACTAGAAAGACCTGATTGTCTAGTTACCATTTGTGTAGGCTGGAAGAAAGCCTGTTCATTTGGTCTGCTGGTGAGTTCTAACTTGCAGAGTACATGTGACCTGGATATGGACATCCTCTTCTAAGGCCATATCCTATGCCATCACAGCCAGTCTTGACAGTGGGTAGGAGTGGGTCCCTCCTTCTTTGTTGATGAACCGCATCACAGTGGCATCGCCTGTCACTAATTTGAGTGTCCTGGGTGCCATATTATCTTAAATATTTATCATGTAAAAACGAAAGCCATCACCTCTTTCACAATTACATGCTTCCCTATGTATCTGCTGATGCACTTTTCTCTGCACATTCAGGTGGGTGCCCTCTATGCACCCTAAGTGAAATCTGAGGCATCCAGATTTAAAGTTTGAGAGATGACTGGGACAAATTGAATCTCTCAGTTGACCTGCATCTAATGAAACTGAGACAATAGGAGGTACTGCTAGCCATGCCAGGAGAAGTAGGGCAGTGGATGTGTAACATATGCCAGCACAGCTAACTGGAATTTTGTAAAGAATTATATGTCATTTGTTTATCAAACAGATTTGTACAGATGCTTGTGTTTAAAATGTATTTGTAAAGTTGCTTGTGTAAAAATGTGTCAACAGTGTGTCCTGCTGGAAAGAAAAGAAATGTACATGCAATACTGTAACTGAATTAAATGTATATGTTTTGGCAGAGGATATTGGAAAAGAAAAGATTAACCCCTAACTTCAAAAATAGTAAGACTACTGGGTGTAGGCCATAAAGACTGTTATCTCACTGTTCTGAATGAAGCCAGAGATGCTAAAGAAGAGGATTTATGAACACCTTTACAAAATACGCAGGAAAGATAAAAATAATGCCCTATATAGACACATTTTAGACAAAGGAGAGCAACATGTTTTTTTTATTTAGTATTATAGATCAAGTTAATGAAACTATATACACAGGGAACTGGAAAGCACAACTTGCACTTAAGGAAAGTATATGGCAAATAAGAACAGATGCCACTAGATATCCAGGCCTAAACAAGTATATTAGCATCAAACCCTTCCTCGAAGTAGGTTAAGAGGTTTTCTTCATGTCACACTATTCCTTTTATATATTATATTTTTATATATTTGATATAATTCTTTATATATATACATATTTAATATAATTCTTTTTATATATTTATACATTATTTATATATAGATTTTAACATTACAGTAACATTTTTTATATATTTATATATTTATACATCATATAATTATTTATATTTCATGGCTTTTTATATTCATCAAATAGCTGTTTTATGTATTTTATGTATATATATTTTTAAGACTATTATGTGTTTAGGGCAAGTATATATTAGGGTTTTTGCTAGTTTATTTCCATCATTATTATATTATATATTCATCATATATTTTATAATTTTATTAAACATCTTAAGCATATACACAACAATATCAGTTGATTCATTGTATAACATACCAGAACATCCGGTAGGCTAGTTTTTTATTTTTATTTTATTTTATTTTATTACATTAGTATATTCATTATAAGGTATTAATATTTGGCTTCACACTGATCTAATAACATAACAGATTAAATTAATGTTTCAATTTTATTTTTATTGCTATTGTTTTTCATGTTATAAGGAAGGACATAGCTTCGGTTTATATGTATTAGTTAGCACTTTCATTCAAATATATTGTAATTCAATAATGTCTCTTTAAAAGTTTTGGCGCAATTTTTTGAATTCACAAGTAACAGTTACTATATATACACAGTGTATTCATCAACACTTTGTTCTGATGAAGACTGATTTCTTCAGTTGAAAGTGCTTAACCAGTAGTTTGTGTTGTCCTATGTTATATGTGGAATAAACTTTTACTACTCGTACGAGCAGCGTTCTTTCTATCTTCCAGAGTACCCTGTTGTGAGTTACATTGTCGTGGCATTCAGCATATCATTAATGTCTGTAAGAAGTATGGTTTATTAACTCCTGTAACTAAATCTGAGCAACGCTCATGTGTGTGTGTGTGTGTGTGTGTGTGTGTGTGTGTGTGTATTATTGACCTTTAGGTGCTAAAATCCTGGCAGCTTCTAGTGATGGGGGATAGTGCAGGAAACAGAGTCAGATTACCAGATGGGGTCTATGTCAGAAAAACGAAAGATCAATGTCGCGAACGCTCATATGAGCGAATATTCCAAAACTCAAAATTGCTATTGTGGGGAGCTGTGCCCCCTACACCCCCCACTAAATATATATTCCAACTTTGAGATCGCACTACAGTGAGGAAAGGGCAAATATTCTGATCTACACTGTAGTCCAAAAAGAAATAGCAATATCGAGGTTTGAAATATTCGCTCATGTGAGCACTCGATATTTCAAACATTCGTCATTCTAAAGTAAACCCACCAGATGTGTGTGATCTCATTCTGTAAGCCAGAAATAATATCTAGATATTAGTAGGAGACTGCTCTCAATATTCTGTATTCTGTCGTAGATCTGACAACAAGGAGCACTCACCCACATCATCTTTCCTTGCTCTATTCGGTAAGTAGGAGCCGTAATTCTCTAGATCAGTGAGGAAAATATAGTGAGAACAGTTAAATACTATGGAACACAACAGCATTCAAGGATTCAACCAACAGGCAAAAAAGCTAAAAGTCACTGAAGATAAAATGTAACAAGCTCTTTATTCGGTAAGTGCTTTCGTGGGTAAAACTCCCACTTCTTCACACCTTTAATAAACCCAACAATTACAGGGGCTCTTATATTTAGAGTCAAACATAAACTGACCTATCAGAACATTTATCTAATTACAAATTAGGTAAAGAGTTGATCAACCAGCAATCAAAAATGTCAGTAACACACCTTACCCTAACAAAACTATATAGCACCTTTGAAAACATACAACCATAAAAAACTAAGATGCATCTATCTTAAAAACATATAAAAATGTATAAAAAAAACGCATATATAAAAAATACACATAGAAAAGTTTGCAATATATTTGAATGCAATTCCCTCACTCTTTAGAAATATATAATATAAATACACATTGTATAAAGTGTCACAAAAATCGCAATACATTCAAATTCTACTACTACCTATATAGTGTCCTATTCTTGAGAATGGGCTTGACAGGAACCCTATCATTTAAGCCACTACCCCTGTCTGCTTGCAATCTAATTATCCATCTTGTTTCTGATGTTTCTGTCTTATTTGTTTTGTCACCTCCCCTCTCATTCTCCCTCACATTCTCCATGACCAAAAATCTAAACGTATGTTGGGGTCCCTCAACTGAGACATGCTTCACCAAAGCATTAGTTATATCCTGATTTCTGATGTTTAATATGTGTTCTCTTATTCTGAATCTAAATTCTCTGTTCATCTTCCCCACATAGAAACTGCAACATTAGTTGCACACGGCCAAATATACAATGCTCTTAGTGTTGCAGTTAGCTGTCACTTTGAAGCTAAACTCCCTCCCAGTATTTGGGTGTATAAACATATTACTAGTGTCAACCCACTGGCGCTGGTTACATTTATTACATAATTCCATGCCCTTGTTTTCAACAGTGGCTCCCTCTATAGTACTTGGATAGCAGAGGAATTTCTTTATGGATTTTTTGTTCTTAAACAGGAATTTAGGTTTTTCACCAACTATCTCTCTGATTTGGCTATCATGTGTGAGTACAGGCCAATATTTTTTAAAGATATCCACTATTTTATTAACATTACTGGTATAATGGGTAGGTACTCTAAGCGTATCTCTCATCCTACCAGTCAGGTTAGAATGATTGCTTCACCCCGTTGAAAAATATGGTTTGCCAATTGTAGCTTTCAAGCCTATAGCTTCACCAAGGACAAGTTCAGTGTTTCTATCCATGTACCCGCTTTCTCTAAATCTCTGCTTGAGATCTTCCACCTCATCAGTGAACACTTCCTCTTGTACTGTCAGTATAGAGATTCTCAGAGTCTGTCCTTTCACCACGTTTTTAAAAATATGCTTAGAGTGCATACTCTTTCTGTGTAGGAGTGTATTTCTGTGGCAACCTTTCCTATGAACTCTAGTGGATATTCCCCCTTCATTGGTCCTATACACCTTCACATCTAGGTAATCTATTATTGTAGTTGAGTATCTAAGATCAAATTTTAGAAAGGGTGTGCTACTATCCATCTCCTTATGGAATTGCATGAGATCTTCTTCCTCACCTTACCATAACAGAAAGAGGTCGTCAAGAAAGCACTTGTAAAACAAAATCTGGGACCATTTGTTCATAGGTTCATAGGTGTGTACTAGGCTAATGGCCCTGGGGCCTTTACAAGCCTAGCCATAGGATTACACTGGCATCGTGCCACCCGACCTTAGTTCCCAGTGCGTATGTCGAGTAGAGCCACTGGAGTTACCCCCGGGGTGAATTTTCTATTTCCTATCCACTCATCAAGATTTCTCTTGAAGAGGGTCAGCGAGATGCTCTGATTGACATGTATGGGAAGTGTATTCCATAGCATGGGAAGTCACTGGGTTATGAACCTATCCCTCCAGTACATTCTGTTGATTGTGGTAATGAAGTTGAGGTCTTTGGAGCATGTGGTGCACAGGGATTGTGATTTCTTTAAATGTAGCATTTATAACAGAGCTGAGTCAGACATGGCTTTGTGAGTCAAGCAGAGATTGCCTCTAAGTAGGCGACATGAGACAGAGAATAGTTGGAGTTTTTTGAGTCTGTCCATATAAGACAAGTGTTTAAAGCCTAGGATTCTCTTTGTGAGGTACTTTTGCGGCCTCTCCAGTTGTTGCAGGTGTCTAGTGAGGTACATTCTAAATGGGGCACTGTACTTGATGACTGGCCTAATGAGGGAAGAGTAGAGGGAGACAATGACCTCTTTCTTCTTGGATGCAAAACCCTTAGTAATGAGATGTGCCACATAGAAGGACTTTCTGACCACAGTGGCAATGTGGTGATCAAAAGAGAGGTTGCTGTCAACCTGTGTTCCCAGAACTCTTATAACACCTTCTGTATTAAGTGGACTACCATCAATGTGGTAATTCATGGGAACTGTGTTTTTCCCAAAGGGGATAACAGCACATTTTTGGCATTGATCTTAAGGCCATGGTTCTGACATCAGTCATTGGTCTCAGTGAGACCATTCTGTAGGATGTCAACATCACTTGGGGAGTTAATAATAGCTCCCAACTTGCAATCATCTACGAACTTTGTCAGCCAGAGTTCCTTTGTGTTGGCCTGGACTTCAGAGAAGTAGATACCAAATAAGAGAGGACCCAAGACTGAACCCTGTGAGACTCCACTCGTGACTAGTCGGCAGTCTGACTTGGAGTCAGCTACTTTCACACTGTGGATTCTATCTGTGAGCCAGTTTACAACCCACCTAGTGATATAGGGGTTGATGCCTAGCTTATTGAGTTTTTCTATGATTCCTGAGTGGTGAATGGTATGAAAGGCCTTGGCCAGATCAAGGTAGGCTGTATGAACGACCTTGCATTCATCCACAGCTCTGCTGACTGACTCAAAGAAGTCAACCAAGTTGAGCAGGCATGATTTACCCTTCATAAATCCAAACTGTGTGGGATCCAGAATTTGGAGATTCCCTATATCCTTGTTTGTTAAGTCCATGATGATGCGTTCCATAGCTTTGCATATCAGACTAATGGGGCGATAGTTCCCAGGGTCTGTAGTAGCTCCTCCTTTGTGGAGAGGGATGACTGTAGCAGTGCACCATTTGGTAGGGACAAAGCCTAAGGTGAGGCTGTGATAGAACAGGGGATACAGGTGAGGTGCCAGTCCACTCTGTAGTTCATGTAGAACACAGCCAGGGATATTGTCAGGTCCAATAGAAGCTGTATTCCTGGCCTTGGACAGTGCTGTTTTAACCTGTGCAGCAGTAGTACTGGGTGCCTGGCAATCTACTGGTATTATGATTGGTCCTTTGGGGGCAGGGATAAAGTTGGCACTGAATTTGTCGGCCAGTATACTGGCAATATCTGTTGGCTCGGTATAGGAGGTACCATTGTGCAGTAGCTCAGAGCAAATCTGGGTATTGCCGTGGAGATTCTTTACATAACTATAGAAGGCCTTGTGGTTGTCCTTAGTGTCTGCTGCAATTCTGTTTTCATAGCTAGCTTTAGAGGATTTGATGAGGGATCTCAACTTTTTGTTGAGGTTGATAAAGGAGTTTTTCCAGTCTTGGGACTTCACCTTATTCTGCATCAGTTTCCACTTTCTGTTGTAGAGTTTGTTTATGGCAGGGGACCACCAGATTGGCTTCCTTTTTTTGGAGGAGAGCATCTTGGTTTTATTGGATATGGCAAGATCCATGCATTTGTGTATGTGTTTGTGCAGTGATAAATCTTTGGTATGGAATATCTCCTCTAAGAGTTTGACACCGGATGAGGTGAGCCTATTGAACAAGGGGTTATCGTTCATCCCTGCACAGAAAATGGCGGTAAATGAAAGCATTTTAGATCTTAAAATGTTCAGTAGAAATTTGCAGTTGAAATTATTGTTTGACAATAACAGCAATACATATGTTAATGAACTGAGAAAACCAAGTACATTTATTCCTCCTAGCCATCCTGTTGTGGAAGTGTTAAGTTTATGTGAGAAAGACATCTTTGATGCTCTGGAAAATGGAAATGATTGTGGTTTTAATAATTTAACCAGAAATGAATTTCAAGCTCTTAAACATTTACAACTGGATGACTCTATAGTAATAAAAGCAGCTGCTAAGGGTGGCCCAGTTGTAGTTATGGACAAACAATACTATGATTATAAAATGAAAGAGATGCTAACAAATGTAAGCACTTATAAGGTTATAGATTGAAAAGTAGTTGAAAATATGTTAATGAAATGGGATAATGTTCTGTATGATTGTTTGCTTGATAACTGGATTACAGTTGATCTATATAACTATTTCCAAGTGTCTGATCCCCTTCTACCTGTTATACAGGGGCTCCAAAAGATTCACAAAGACCCCATATCTCCATCTCTGAGGCCTACAGTTTTTGGACGAGGTTGGGCGACCATACCTATATCAGTGTATGTGGAGAAAACACTAAGACCAATAGTGGATAAGAATACTTATATTCTTTGAGACACCAAGCAATTCCTAATAGATCTATTTAATTATGTGACTGACAGCCAGATTCATGGGGCATCTTTTTAATGGTGACATTAGATGTACACTCACTCTTCACCTCCATTCCGAATGAGATGGGTCTAGAAATGCTAAGAGGGTATCTAACAATAGATGGAACATGTAGTGGCACACATATAGAGTTAGTATGCTTACTTATGGAACAAGTCCTTGTTAACAATGTTATGATTTTTGACCTTGAAATTTTTTTATAAAGGGATGGGTGGCCATGGGCACTTTGAGTGCCGGCAGTTGTGCGAATTTGATAATGGCCACCTAGGAGAAAGAACATATTTTAAATAACAAATGGTCCCAGATTTTGTTTTACAAGAGCTTTGTGGATGACCTCTTTATGTTATGGCAAGGTCAGGAAGAAGATCTGATGAAATTCCATAAGGAGATGGATAGCAGCACACACTTTCTAAAATTTGATCTTAGATACTCAACTACAATAACAGATTACCTAGATGTGAAGGGTCTATATGACCAATGAAGGGGGAATATCCACTAGAGTTCATAGGAAAGGTTGCCACAGAAATACACTCCTACACAGAAAGAGTATGAACCCTAAACATATTTTTAAAAACGTGGTCAAAGGACAGACTCTATGAGTCTCTAGACTGATAGCACAAAAGGAAGTGTTCACTGATGAGGTGGAAGATCTCAGGCATAGATTTAGAGAAAGAGGGTACATGGATAGCAACACTGAACTTGTCCTTGATGAAGTTATAGGCTTGAGAGCTAGAATTGGCAAACCATATTTTTCAACGGGGCAAAGCAATCATTCCAAACTGACTGGTAGGATGAGAGATACGCTTAGAGTACCTGCCCATTATACCAGTAATGTTAATAAAATAGTGGACATCATTAAAAAATATTGGCCTGTTAGTTTTATTTTCTTGGATCCATTTGCTCGTGCTGCGACCTTGCTGGTGTTTTTTTTTTTTTGTCTTTACAGTTAAATACTGTTTTTTCTGTAGCTGTGTAAATCTTTCCAGCTGTGTTATTTTTAATATTTTTTACTGTAAACAGATATTTCATGTTCTTTTATTATTAAATATATTTAAACTTTTCATTTTGGCTGGTTCTTTTAGAGAAATATTTTAACCTGTGAGAGTACTTACATATGTTTTGTGAAAGCTCTGGACACTCCTGAAGCCTTGCTGCTTGTTCAACATTACCACTGATATCAGTATTAACTTCACTCAGTGGACTGTGTACCCTTGCAAGAGGCTTAGGTAGCTGGATTGTAGTGCCTGGTGGCAGTGATAACTACCTTAGAGTCTGGGCAGGAGGGGGCACAGTGCATAAACCTGTGGCAGCCTTTCCCAGGTGTGTGTGTGTGTGTGTGTGTGTGTGTGTGTGTGTGTGTGTGTGTGTGTGTGTGTGTGTGTGTGTGTGTAAACCAAATTTCGCATTGTGTGTGTGTGTATCAGCTACTTGGAGAAGGGACACAAACAACTGGTTTGACAGAGAGATTGGTGAAGGACTTGGCTTCGGCACTCGGCCGAGGTCTTAATTCTGCAGCTGTACCAGTGGGGAGCCTTAATGGGGACCTGAAGGGAGACAGACAGAGACATCCAAACTCCGGGTTGAGTGAGTGCCCTGTGTGCTCTTAAGGGAAATTTTGCTTGATGCACATCACGGCTCTAATTTGGCTCCTAGAAAACAACAAAGTGCAAAGACTTCTCATCTTCTCTTTGTCGATAATATAAAACTGCATAGCTCATCAGATGAGGAACTGAAAGCACAACTGTAAGTTGTCAAAACTTTTTCAGATTATATAAGAATGTCATTTGGTCTTGATAAATATGCAGAAGCAACTTTTAAAGCAGAAAAAAGTACAGCTGTGTACACTTACCATAAATGTAGATGTTCGAGTGTATTCACTGTTGCATATTCACTGTTGCAGTCATCACATTTGGGTTATCCCTGCCAGGGTAGCCCTCGGCTGGCCCGAATACCAGAGACTTAGTATTTCTGCATCGGTTGCTGTCGCTTGAGGACTGATGTCAGGTCGTCAGTAGTATAAAGTATGGCAGCCGATGCCATTACATCAGTTTTTCTTGCCCTAACCTGTCAGGAACCCCCAAAGTAGGAGGCCAGATTCTGGTGGAAGAACCCCACAAGTGGAAAATAAATACCACTATGTCCCTTGTAAGGAAAGGAGAAAGAGAAAATAGGGGGATGGAGGGTGGGAAACCAGGACTGCAACTGTGAATACACTTGAACATCTACAGTTATGGTAAGTGTACCCAAATGTACTATGTTCTTCATGTTTCACTGTTGCAGTCATCACATTTGGGTAGATTCCCAAAGCTGAGGACATGGATTGAGGCAGTCAAGGAAGCTATCGGCTGGCTAGGATGCCCTGCAAGACTGCAAAGACAAACCCTGTCCTGGATTTGGGGAAGAGAGGCAGGTGGTAATGCTTGGTAAAAGTGTGAACAGATATCCAGGTGGCAGCCTCCAGGATGGCCCTGGTGGGGACTCCTCTGAGGAAAGCTGCAGAGGTGGAGGCTGCTCTGGTGGAGTGTGTCCTGACCCCCTTGGGGGGAGGCTTACCATGCTGTTTGTAGCAGAAATGGATGCAGTGTGCTATCCATTTGGAAATGGTTTGCTTGGAGATGGCTTTGCCTTCTGCCCCTGTAGCAAATCTAACCAGCTATTGATCAGACTTTCTGAAGGATTTAGTCCTGTCCAGATAGTATCTGAGCTGTCTGTGCACATCTAGAGAGTGAAGAATCCTTTCCCCTTGTTCTGGGGATTAGGAAAGAAGGTGGGCAAATGAATGGATTGGTTGAGAGCCAAGCTGGACACCACCTTGGGCAGGAAGGATGGGTTAGTTCTGAGGGATACCCAGTCTGCATGGAAGATGATGAAGGTTTATACATCCATGAGTGCTTGCAGCTCAGAGACTCTTCTGGCTGAAGTGATGGCCAGAAGGAATGCTGTCTTCCAGGAGAGATATTTTAGCTCTGCAGAAGAAGCTGGTTCAAAAGGAGGCAGGGTGAGCTTTTCCAAGACAAAGTTAAGGTCCCAAGGTGGTGTTGGTGCCCTTCTGGGGGCCCTCAAGTTGCTAGCCCCTCTGAGGAGATGTTTGATCAGAGGGTGTGAAAAGAGGGAAAATGAGCAGAAATAGCACAGGCATACATTTTTATAGAGGAGAAAGACAGACCACTGTGTAGTAGGTCAGCTAAGTAATCAAGGATGAGAGGGATGGAGGGCTGTGCCATATTGGCCCCCTTAGCCTGGATCCAGGTGTAGAACCTTTTCCATTGATCTGCATAAGACTTTCTAGTGCTAGGGCATTTGGCCTCATGGATAACATCTAGAACCGGTTTACTAAGGTTGGCAGATTGGTTCGGGGTTAGAGAATAAGCCAAGCTGCCAAATTGAGTGTCTGCAACTGAGGATGCATGAATTCCCCTTCCCTCTGGGTTAGGAGGTCTGGAATCTGAGGACGATGCCATGGAGGCAGCCGGGACAAGCTTAGCAGCAAGGGTACCAGTGCTGTTGGGGCCGGTCTGGAGTTCTAAGAATTGTCCTTGTTTTTTCCTCCCTTATTTTGAGCAGTACCCTGGGGATGAGAGGTAGGGGAGGAAAGGCATAGACCAAGAGATTGACCCAAGGGAAGGACAGGGCATCAACTTTCCATGCCATGCAGTGATGCTTTCTGGTACAGAATTTGCTGAGTTGATGGTTGGTGTGGTAGGCAAAGAGGTCGACCTCTGGGATTCCCCATTTCTGATTTATTTACGGTGAAGGTACTTCTGTCAAGTTGCCACTCGTGTGAGTCCAGAAGGTTTCTGCTTAATTGGTCTGCCAGGGAGTTGAGACAGCCTGGCAGGTATTGTGCTAACAGGTGTAGTTGCATGGAAGAGGCTGTGAGCCAAAGAGTCATGGCCAGCCTGCATAGAGGGTAGGAGTGAGTCCCTCCCTGCTTGTTGATGTACCACATCACAGTGGTGTTGTCTGTTTTGATCAGGAGAACTCTTGGGGAGAGTAATGGATTGAAAGCTATCAAGGCTTGCTGCACAGCCATCATCTCTTTTTGATTGATGTGCAGGGGGATTTTCTGTGGGCTCCATTGGCCTTGTATACACCTGCCGTCCATATGTGCACCCCAAGTGTAGTCTGATGCATCTGTGGTGAGGGTCTGGGCAGCGGGGGGGGGGGGGAGAAGGGCTGTCCCTTGTTGTGGCTGCATGCTGTTGCCCACCAAAGAAATTCCTGTCTGAGGCAAGGAATTAAAGGTAGAAGAGTTTCCAGGTCTTGAGAGTGTTGACACCAAAGGCTCTTTAGGTACCACTGAAGTTTCCACACATGCATTCTGGCATATGGAATGAGTAGTATGCAAGATGCCATGAACCCCAGAGCTTGCATGATTTTCCTTGCAGAAAGCTGGGGCCTGGTGGCCTGTTTGAGAGAAATAAGCTGTCAGGAAAATTTGTTTCTCTGGTATAAGGTATGCCATCTGGGATGCTGTGTCCAGACTTGCTCCCAGGAAGATTATCCTTTAGGTGGGCACCTGTTTTGAATTCTTTAAATTGATTGTGTACCCTAGAGAGGTTAATAGGGTCTTTACACAGGCCAGGTCCATGAGCAGCTTTTCCTGGCTGTCTGCCTGAATAAGGCAGTCGTTTAAGTAGGGGTAAATTTGAATATTTCTTTGTCTGCAAAAGGCAATGGCCTAAGCCAGACATTTTGTGAAAACTCTTGGAGCAGTAGATAAGTCAAAAGGAAGTGCAGAGAACTGAAAGTGTTGAGATCATGCCCTGAAGTGGAGATATTTCCTGCATGATTCCCCGATAGGAATGTGGAGGCAGTCCTATTTTAGATCTAGGGTGGTTAGCCAAGCGTCTTTGGATAGCATGAGTAGCAGCTGCTGGAGGGTGAGCATTTTGAATTTTGGGTTCACGAGGAAGGTGTTTAGAATGGAAAGATTGAGTACGGGGCACCAGCTGCCCTCTTTTCTGGGTACCAGAAAAAGTCTGGAGTGGAAGCCTTGGCCTATCTGTTCTGCAGGAACTTGCTCTACTGCCCTCAAAGACAGGAGGGAATGGATTTGCTTTTGAGCCTCTGCCCACTGATTTGGTGGTAGATCTGGGAACCCTTTTGGGGTTGGAAGGGTGTGGAAGGAGAATTTGTAACCCTGAGACACAATGTTCAGAACCCATTGGTCCTTGGTAATGGTGGCCCAGGTGCTTGAGTTAAAGGAGAGTTTTCCTTCTAAGGGTAAGTGAAGGTGGGCAGAGGGGTGGCGGGAGGAGGTGAGTCATTGTGAGTTCTTACCATAAGGGGGTGGCTTAGAACTCCCTGGTTTTGAAGTGGAAGTAGTCCACTACTTAGATCTCTGCATTCCCTGGGGCTGCTGTCTGGGGGGGGGGGGTCTGTTTCCATGGGGCCTAGGCTGGGCCTGTCTACTTGGAGCAGGAAAGGACCAGTTCTTGGAAGGACAATGCCTGCTGAACCTAGGGGCTGGTAAGAAATCTTTAACTGTTTGCATAGAGTTTGCTTTTTCTTCCATCTTTTTTAAGACCTCTTCTGCCTTTGTGCCAAATAAGCTATCTTTATGCAAGGGGGCATCCAACAATTTAGATTTGACATGGTCTGGCAGGGGTTGTTCCTTAAGCCATGCATATCTTCCAATGTCAGATCCAGTGACTGCTGCCCTGCAAGAAGCTTCTAGGGTGTCAAAACCACAGTGCAAAGTGTGTTTAGTTACTTGAATTGCAGAATGCATTAAGTCTTGTAAATCTTTATATTCTGCCCAAGCAGGAAAGGAAGACATTTTTTGTTTAAGGAGTTCCAATGTATGTTGCTGATATTTAAGCATATGGAACTGACAATTTAGTGCCCTGATGGCAAGAGTAGCTGAGGTGTATACTTTTTTATCCCATCTGTCCAATGCTCTGGAATCCCTGTCTGAGGGAGTAGGATTCTTAGCAGAGGTTGCTTTAATCCCTTTTGGCCCTTGAGAAATGATCTCTGGGTCAGCTGCTGGAATTTTAAAAAGATATTTGTGTGAGTCAGGGACTCTGTAGTACCTGTCTGGTTTTCTGGGAGCAGGAGGTAGGGTGTCAGGAGTCAAGCTGGATTCAAGGAAAACATCATCCACCACATCCAGGACAGGGGAAATGGCCAAGGGTCTGTGTTGTGGTAGATCTAGGAATTCCCTGAGTCTCTTTGTGGACTGAGGGCAGTCCTGACTCTCCCATTGGAAATGCTCCCTTAAGGTATGCAGGGTTTCCCCAAAGGAAAAATCCTCTGGGGGAATGGCTGAAGGAATGGATTCCTCTGCATCAGAATACTCATAAATGGAGAGGGGTTGCATGTCTTCATAGTCAGATGCATCAGATTCATCTGACTCTTGTTCAGACAAAACTACTGGGGACAGATCTCTTTTCCTTTTTGAGGGGGTGGCTTGGCTTCCTCTGATCAGCATGATAACGTCTTCCATCATTTTAAGCATTTAAGACTGAGGTAAGGAAGGAGACACCTGAGAGTGGGTACTCGAGTTCTTGGGTGTGGTTCGAACCCTGGGCCTAAGGAACTCGATTCTTTTAGAAAGAACAGTAGTCAGGAAAGAAGATTCGGTAGTGTGAAGGACTTCCTCAGAAGGCAGTGCCTGCTCAGGGGCTCCAGGTAGAGACGATTGCAGGATCTTTAGATGATGAAGAGTTTTGCAGCATACTAGACTCTGAAAGGGTCTCAGTAGCGGCCTGCGAATCAACTGAAGCGGGCATCAGGGGCTGCAAAAGCAGCTCACTGAGTACTGGAGAACTGATGACTACCTTAACGGAAGCATCGTCGGAAGGTTTGGACCCGTGAGGTCTGTCTCTGTCTTTATCTTTACGTTTTTTTGGAAGATCTGCTGTCTGATGGCTTACCGAAGCCATATCGGAATCCAAGGATTGTAAACAAAAATATTTGGCTATAATAAGGGCCCGACTACAGATATTTCTGGCATTGAACAAAGTACAGAAGCGACAATGGGGAACGTCGTGATCTGGGCCTAGACAAGTGACGCAGTAAGAGTGGAAGTCTCAGTGTGGTATTTGTTTTCCACAGGTGAGACAATTATTAACTTTTTCTGACATTGGTTAGTGCAAGAAAAATGTACCCAATGGGGTACTTAGCTTTAGAAGACTTCAGCTTCAATTCGGAAATGAAAACTCAGGTAGCGGCTGATCGGCACTCGTGCAAACTGTTTCTGCTTTGGGTACCATGGCAGGAAAGACTGATGTAATGGTGTCAGCTGCCTTACTTTATACTACTGATGACCTGATGTCAGTCCTCAAGCAACAGCAACTGACGCAAAAATACTAAGTCTCTGATAATCGGGCCGGCCGAGGGCTACCCTGGCAGTGATAACCCAAATGTGATGACTGCAACAGTGAAACACGAAAAACATCTGCAGCACCAAGAAAACATGAGTTTGGGACAAGAATGTGATATAAAAGAACTTGGGCAAGAGGGAGTGTATAAATATTTGGGAACTGATGAAGGATCAACAATAAAACATGAACAAATGTAAATAAAACTTAGGAATAATTTAGAAGAATTAAATTAATCCTGAAAACAGCATTGACATCTAGGAACAAAATTCAAGCTATAAACCAATTTGCTCTTCCTGTCCTAACTTACAGTTTTGGAGTGACTGACTGGCCCCAAAATGTGTTGGACAGATTAGACAGGAAAACAAGAAGGATGTTTCATGCTCACCAAATGATTTATAAAAATCAGTGCATACAAGGATTATATTTTCCTTGTTCCGAAGGAGGGATGGACCTCCTTGAAACTGATTACATGTATAGATCTGCAGTCATGGAACTGCACACATATCTGCTGATTTCACAAGACCCAATCATACTGAAAGTTTTGAAGCATGAGGACAATAAATCTACAATGACTTCTCTGCTTAATCTAGCAGCATATCGGCATCATGCAGGAATGGAAATCAAACCAGAAGCAAATAAAAATCAGGCAGCAACTGAATGTGCCAAAATACAAAAGAAAGAATATATGGTGAAGGACCAGATGAGAAGGCAAGAAATGTGGAAAATGCATAAATATATTTGCAAGTATAGAAAACTTCTGGAAGAACCTCATGTTGATCAAGATCGAATGCAGGGAATGGTTAAGGAGAGGCAAATTCAAACCAAGAGATGAAGGTTAATATTGGTGGTCCAAGACAGTGGGCTACATACACGTTGGTTTACAAAGTCCATTGAACATGTGGGAGAAACAGACAAATGTAGGGTTTGTAAAACAGAATTGGAAACAGTTGCACACCTTGTTGCTGGTTGTGGCATACTAATGGCAGAAGGACTGTATACTGAAAGGCATAATAATGTGGCAAGACTGTTGCACTGGGGATTGTGCAAACATTATGGTATTGAAGTGGCTGAAAAACACTGTAAACATCAGCCACAAAGCATCATAAAAAATGATGGTCTACATCACATGGGATCACCCATTACCAACAGTTCAAATGATAGATGCTGGAACTGGATATAGTGGTCCATGAAAAGAAGACAAAATTAGCATTGATCATTGAAATCACCACACCCAGTGACTGCAGTGTTTTGAGTACAGAAAGTCACAAAGTCATAAAATATCAGGATGTGCAGGCAGAAATGAGAACGTGGAAGAAAGATACCCAGTTAGTTCCAGTAGTAGTAGGAGCAATGGGTCTTACAGAAAAGAATCCACAGACGTATTCAGATATGTTATCAGTACATGTAACCATGTACGAATTGCAGGAGTCATTCCTGGGCACATTGCAGGTGGTGTAAAAAGCACTTCTGGCTGACATCAAAGATTGAAACAATACTAATTTCATGAACTTTAATCGTACTTTGACTTAGAAATGGGGTCCATTCCCATCATGGTATTAGAAACCCAAAAGACTTGGAGAAATTAAACAAAAAGGTCTGCATCTGGAAATACTGAGTACATCCATTTGTATTCCAAGTGAATGGCCCTCTCTAGTGTTAGTGGTGAGGATTCAGGCTCCTTGATTACTGGCCCAGAGTGGGGACATCACATATTGGCGAGCAGTGGTGTGTATATTGAACTTCTGCAGCCTGTAAGCAGTTGTCACTAAAGGTATGCATTCCCTCAGCAGCCACATGATAAACATTCAGTTTCATATCACACGAGTTTTATTTATTTATTTAGTTTAGTTTAATTTAGTCAGGGAAAGCAGGCAATATGGCAAGCTGACAAAGAACCAGGTAGCCAAGGTGTGTGAAGCTAAAAGACTGGTGTATGTCAACCTAACTAAAGGGGAAATAATTTCAGCCTTAGTTGCAGCAAAGACCAGCAAACAGGAAGACAACCAGTTTGGTGATAGGTATTTGAAGCCCTCTGAAACAGGACAGTTCACCTTTTCCTCACAGGACTTAAAAATCTGTCTGGAGTTAAAGAGACTTGAACTGGAGGCCAAATGTTTGGAATTAGAATCAGCAGAGAGACTGTGTTGTTTGGAGGCTGAAGAGAAGGAGAAACAGATTGCATTAGAATCAACGGGGAGACTGCCACATTTGGAGGCTGAAGACAATGAGAAGCAGCGTCAACATGAGAGAGATGCTGACTCCTCGACAGGGTCATGGAGGTAATGGGGAAGGGAACAGCAAAACCCCAGAAGCAATCAAGATCAGTAAATTTCTTCCACAATTTACAGAGGGTGATAATTTTTATAGTTTTATTCTTATATTTGAAAGAGTATGTAAACAGTATAATGTTGAGCAAGGGCTCTAGGTACGGTTCCTGACCTTTTTATTCCATGGTAATGCTGCAACTGCTAATTCTAAATTGTCTGATATTGAATGTTTAAACTATGATAAAGTAAAACATTGTTTACTAGAATGCTTTAAGTTAAAACCTGAAGCTTACAAAAAAGTTGTGTGAGCATAGACACAAGGCAGATGAAAGTGTGTGTGATTATATTGCTGAGGTAAGCACTTATTTTCATAGGTGGGTGAGTGGGTGTCAGGTCACCACTTCTGAAGGGCTGGCAGCCCTTTTGGTGAGGGAACAAACCCTTAGCACTTTGCCTGAAGATATAAGAATCTGGTTGGTAGACCATGAATGTAAGTCTTCAGATGAGCTGGGGAAGAAAGGGGGATTACATAATCAAACTTTTAAAAGTTCGAACATCATATGGTCGACACCATATGATTGAACTTTTAACTGTTCAAAAATGTAATAAAAAAAATAAATGAAATAAAAAAACTACCCGAACGGTTTAAGCAGGGGGAAAGCCACCATGCACCCCACACACACACCCCCGCTCTTTAAATACACCAACACCATATGATCGAACTTTTAACTGTTCAAAAATATAATTGAAAAATAAACCAAAGAAAAAACCTACCTGAACAGTTTAAGCAGGGGGGAAGCCCCTATGCACCCCACACACCCCCCGCTCATTAAATATACCAACTCCAAGATCGCACTATAGTGCCAAAAGAGAAATCTTCCCATTCTGCACTGTATGGAGATCTCCTCTGAAACATTCACACTTTTAAAGGTTCTATCATATGGTGTCGACCATATGACGTTCGAACTTTTAAAAGTTCGACAACGTGATATAGACCCTATCACTGCACAGGAAGGGGATACTCAGTGCTGCACATGCATATAAGGGAATCCATGGTGTGCAGCCTAAACCACCCAAATATAGTCCACCAGTAACAGGAGAAGCCACAAGTTCAGGTACATGGCCAGGATCAAGGGTTAAATGTTATAAATGTAACCAGTGGGGCCATGTATCACACAGATGTCCAGGGAGGCAAGGTGGGGAACAAAAGGTGAAGGAGCCAGCAAGTGGGAATTACAGCATGCCAGTGGTAAGTTGCCTGGAGACACAGGGGTACCAACCTATCTCCAGAGATTATATCATATCGTAGTAGATAGAAAACTGGTCACTGCTAAGACAGACACAGCCTCTGGCATAACCAGTGAGAAGCCTGTAGTGGGTAAAGAGGAGCAGTACTTGCTTGGGCAGTCCACTTCAGTCAGAGCTTTAGGATGGACTCCATTCCAAATGTCTTTGGCCAGGGTTCACCTTGACTGAGAGGGTGGAACAAGTAGATGTAGAAGATATCTCTGCAGATGTCTTGATAGGGACTGACTTTGGTAATGCAGTACCTTGTATGCATACAGTTACACACAATCAGGCTTGGAGACAGGCATGTGGGAATGGTAGCCTGAGGGAGACCCAGACAGACCCTACACCTGAAGCCACGGCTGGTGAGGTGACTATTTCAGGGAGGGAGCTACCCAGTAGCCTGAAGGTGAGCCACAGCTGCTGGTAGGTAATAATGCTCCCTTGGACAGAGTGACTGCAATGGTAGAGGTGAGTAGTAGTACCCAGGCTGACAGTGAGGAACCGCTGTCAGAGGACACCAGACTTCCTGTGAAAGGGAAGCTGGGAAAAGATACAAATGTAGAGCTTAGACAGGCTCAGCTCTCAGACTCTAGACTAAGAGGCCTGAGGGAGGTAGCTAGGGAGGCACATGATTCTCTAGGAAAAGGAGAGTCTATACAATGGAACAAAGGGTTACTATATAGACAGTGGATCCCTGAGGGAGGGCTAGAGGATGAGGTAATGCAGCAGTTACTAGTGCCTAGAGCCTACAGTCTGACACTTCTAGCCATAGCCCATGATATTCCTTTGGTAGGTCATATGGGCATAAAGCATACCAAGAGATGTATTATGCAGAACTTTTATTGGCCTGGGATTGCAAGGGATGTAACAAGTTACTGCAGGACATGCAAACAGTGCCAAAATGTAGGCAAGGTATTAGACAAGGTCAAACGCATTTGATGCCATTGCCTGTGACTGAGGAGCCATTTCAGAGGGTAGCTATGGATATTGTGGTACCTCTGAGTACCCCAAGTTCCACAGGGAAGAAGACGTCTATCCTAGTGGCAGTTGATTATGCTACCAGATACCCTGAGGAAGTGGCTCTGTCTTCCATTGAGGCAAAGAAGGTGGCAAATGCTTTTGTTAGAGATATTCAGCATAGTTTCCCCAAGAGAAATACTGACTGACAGAGGTGCCAATTTCATGTCAAACCTGCTGGCTTGTCTGTGGAAGCACTGTGGGGTGAAGCACCTAAAGACCACCCTCTACCATCTCCAGACTAACAGTGTTGTGGAGAGGTTAAACTCTACACTAAAGACCATGCTACAGGCATTTGCAGAACAGGTTACAAGAGAGTGGGACAAATATTTGCCCAATCTGCTGTTTGCTTACAGACAGGTACCCCAGGAATCCACAGGTTTTTCACCCTTTGAGTTGCTGTATGGGCATAGGGTGAGGGGACCTTTAGATATGATTCGTGATGAGTGGAAGGGTGAATGTGAATCCCACAAAAAGTCTGTTGTGGCATAAATCCTAAACCACAGGACAAGTCTTAGGGACCTCATGGACTTGGTAACACAAATGCAAAAACAAGGAGCTCATGGGCTTGGCCCAGGAGAACCTCGCAGTAGCCCAGCAGCAGAAAATGGTCTGGTATGACCAAGATGCTCAAGCCAGAGAGTATGCTGTGGGGCAGCAGATTATGGTTTTCATTCCTGTCAGACACAATATGCTGCAGGTAGCTTGGGAGGGACCATTCAAAGTGGTAAGGAAGGTCAGTAATTATAACTACATGGTAGAACTGCTAGGCAGAAAAAAGGGGGCACAGATTTTAAAATGTTAACATGATGAAACCTTACCATGATAGGGAGGCCCTGGTGCTACGTATTTACAGCATGAGGCAGGAGGAGTCTGAGGGGGATCTATGGCTACACACAGCCAGCCAGCAGAATGTCAAGTTACTATGTGGGAGCCTAGGGTTGCAGGCATACAATATGACAGTGCAGCACTGTAGTGGGGGCAGCAATGCCAAGGCAGATGGGATCGGAAGACAGGGTATGGGATAATGCACTCCCAGATAGGCCCATTCCTCTCAAGTGTTTCTCAAGGGGTACTTGAGAACCTAGCTTGAGTCTTCAAAGGGGGGAGAGATGCGGTGATAGGAGGTATTGCCAGCCATGGCAGGAGAAGTAGGGCAGTGGATGTGTAACAGATTGTCAAATTCTTTGGTCTTTTGAAAAAAAGATGTGTAACATATGCCAGCACAGCTAGCTGGAATTTTGTAAAGAATTATATGTCATTTGTGTATCAAACTGATTTGTACATATGCTTGTATTTAGGTTCATAGGTTCATAAGTAGGTACTAGGCTATCTGCCCTAGGGCATTTATAAGCCTAGCCAGAATGTGTTGTCCTTCGCCTCCCTTTTAGACTAGATTCCTGAGCCTCTGTCCAGCAGGGCCATAGAAGTGATCCCAGGAGTAAATTTACGATTTCCCATCCACTCATCAAGATTTCTCTTGAAGAGGGTCAGCGAGGGGCTCTGCCTAACATGTATTTAATAATGTATTTGTAAAGCTGCTTGTGTTAAAATGGATTAACGCTGTGCCCTGCTGAAAAAAAAAAGAAATCTACATGTATTACTGTAAGTGAATTAAGTGTATATGTTTTGACAGAGGATACTGGAAGAGAAGAGGTTAATCCCAAATTTCAAAAATAGTAAGAAAATTATACTACTGAGCCTATGTCATAAAGATGTTATCTCAACAGTTTTGAATGAAGCCAGAGGCACAATGTCTGTAAGAATTATGGCTTGCTAGTTCCTGTAGGAAAAAAGGGAAGTGTTTTTTTGGTTTTATGACTTCCAGCAACTGCACTAGATCTGAGCAATGCTCTTGTTTATGTGTATTAGTGACATGTAGGTGCTAAAATCGTGGCAGCCTCTAGTGATGGGGGACAGTGTGAGAAACAGAGTCAGATGACCAGATAGGTGTGATGTCATTCTGTAAGCCAGAAATAATATTTAGATATTAATAGGATATTGCTCTCTGTATTCTGTCTTGGATCTGACAATAAGGACCACTCACCCACATCATCTTGCCTTGATCTATTCAGTAAGAAGGAACAGTAATTCTCTAGATCAGTCAAGAAAATATGGTGAAAACACTTAAGTATTGTTTTTCTATAACTGTGTGAATCTTTCCAGCTGTGCTATTTTTAATATTTCCTATGACTGAAACTCTGGTGTTTACTGTAACATGAAAATATAAAATATAATTTTATTTATTTATTATTAA
The DNA here is from genome assembly GCF_019279795.1 of Protopterus annectens. NCBI lineage: Eukaryota > Metazoa > Chordata > Ceratodontiformes > Protopteridae > Protopterus > Protopterus annectens. The sequence continues at coordinate 1,509,746,409 of NC_056729.1, read as the reverse complement.
ACATATTTAAACTTTTCATTGTGGCTGGTCCTTTTACAGAGATATTTAAACTTTTGAGAGTACTTACATGTATTTGGTGAAAGCTCTGGCCACTCCTGAAGCCTTGCTGCTTGGTCAGCATTACCATTGGTATCAGTATTAACTTCACTCAATATAATTGAGTACCCTTGCAACAGCCCTAGGTATCTGGTTTTGTAGTCCGTGGTGGTAGTGATAACTACCTTATAGTCTGGGCGGGAGGGGGCACAGCAGGTAAATCTATGCCAGCCTTTCCCAGGTGTGTGTGTGTGTGTGTGTGTGTGTGTGTGTGTGTGTGTGTGTGTGTGTGTGTGTGTGTGAGCTACCTGGAGCAGGAATATGAAGCACTGGTATCTCAGAGAAAGTGGTGGAGGACTTGACTTGGGCACTCAGCTGAGGTCTTAACTCTGCAGCTGTACCAGTGGGGAGCCTTACTGGGGACCTGGAATGAGACAGGTAGAGACACCCAGACCCCAGGCTGAGTGTGTGCCTATGTGGTCTTAAGGGAAATTGTGCTTGATGCAGAGGGGTCTGCATCTGGAAATACTGAGTGTATGTTTTTATTTTCCAAGTAAACGTCCCTCTCTAGTGTCAGTGGTGAGGATTCAGGCTCCTTAGTTACTGGCCCAGAGTGGGGATGTCACAGAAACCACCAATTGAACTCTTCTTTGACTGTAGTTTTTTTTATTGCACTCATGTGCGATCTACTCAAAGGAGCCATCAAAATAACGTCAGGCACTGCCTATAAGAACTCCCTTATTGTAAAGTGCATTTTCTGAGTTAGATGGATAAAGAAATGATTCAAGAAAACTATCTTCTAGAGTATTTCATTCTGCATGATGTGGTGTATATTGCCAATTCCAAGAAGGACTTAATCAATGCTGTTACCATGGTGTATGTTCATAGGTGTAGGAACAGGCCCAGATTAGTCAGAAATTGAACAATTTGATGGAAGGGACTGTGGATCTTCTAGTGAGAAGAGGCTTTTTAGTCATATAGAGAGGGATATATGTGAACGTCCTCCTTAATGTTAAGGGCAAACACTGGGGCTAAGCATTTGGAGAAGACGTTGGATATACTGGTCAGAGCAAAAGGCCTAGATGGATGGACTTCCACCTGTATCCTTTGTGAATTAGAGTATGAAAGTAAGTTTTTAGAAACTTGGTGATGTCAGAAAAGTGATTAAAAAGCTTGTTTTTTACTGATTTTAGAGGGTAAATGGGGTGGAAGATGCAGTACAAGGTTATAGTATTCTGTTCTCAGCTCAGTGTTGCAAATCACTATTACCAGTGCATGGTGAACAATTTACAACACTAATAGTTTTACTCAAACTCCTAATCTATCCTTATTTTGAATAATCTACGCAAAACACTGATTTAAACAAAATCAGTTTCCTCTATCTTATTCCAAAGTTTGAGCCACATTATCTGAACTTACTGCTTCATCAGGGATAACATATATCTAAATACTCATAACCTTCATTATACTGTTTTGTATATCAAACCCAATGGTTCTGTGTAAGTGGCTTGACAAACAAGATAAGTAGGTTGAGGCACATAAGTACAGCGGAGCCATATGCTGTATATTATTCACCTTATCCAAGCTTGAGTCTCACAGTCTCCAGTTAGAAACTGTGTGATTCTGAGGAGGTTACTTAAAAAGACCAGCATTCCTGAGTGTCTGTGTGTAAGGCCGCATATAGTGATCTTTATAAATTTAAATGCATCAAAAAGTTTTGTAGCATTATCAGATTACACAGCCTGTAGTTTCTGAGGTATACAGACACAGGCAGTTCTGCTCAGGGCATAGGTGTCAAGCCAATAAAAAGAAACATAAGAACGGGATACTGTTCTTTACTAGTAAGTATGGCAATATTTTTCTTCCTCAAATTATTAACTACAAAAACAATGCATACACTTTCAGCAACTTCTTTACATTGCACCAGTGGACTATAAAACAAACATAACATTTTATAGTCCACAGATGAAATATAAAGAGGTTAGTAACAGTTCTGTAAATATGTTTTGTAAATATGGCAAGCAATACTCTCTGCATAAGTAAAAAATTATAGTGCACCAGAGAGGCTTATACATTCTTAATGAATTCAGAGAATAACAGCGACCCCAATATAGAGCTTTGCATTACTGTTTTAATAACTATAACAGGCTCAGGTAAGAGTCTGAAAGTTAACTCTCACTGAACTGACCTGGAAACAGCACCAGGACTAATGCAGAGAGAATGGAGGGAGTCAAGATGATCATTTTAAGTAAAAAGACATGGTTGACCCAAGTGAAAGACACCACAGCTATCAAGAATACTTATCCAGTAAGAAAGCCTTGGTTTGTGGTGTGACAGATAATATTAAAAAGGACAACAGTACCACTTTGTTATTGGTAGACTTTAGTGTGACAGCAGACAATGCCATGCAAATTGTCTAATTACTTCTAAAGGTTGAAAAACTTTCTTATCCAATTTAAGTAAAAGAGACAATGGTTTATAATAATCCCCAAATTCAGGTATCACCATTTAACAAAAAAAAAAAAAAAATGGGGTAAAGACTGTCTTCCATGGCAGGGGGCATTTCTAGTTGAAGATATACGTAATCATTGACAGTTTAGTGCCAAACGTCAAACAGACAGACAGAGACATAGTTGCAGTCTGTCATATACAGAGGACTCAGCAGAAGAGGTACTACAGACATCACTGCATACCTCTGGTATACACAGTACCCTTAACTAAAACAGAAGCATATTAGTCAGCTGACAGGCATACCAGCTGGAATTCCATCTGAGATGTCACTCTAACCTGGATACATTAATGAGTTTAGGTGCAAGAAAGTTGACATGCTCAGAAATGACAGAGAATCAGGTTAGTAAGGAGGATATAGAAAAAGTTAGAGGGAAAAATTAAGGTGAGAGGGTTCTTCTCTGATAACCTGTGTTTGAACAGAGAAACCAGGCAGGGGGTGTCCTTTTCAGTATTCGCTAATACATGTGTTATATATTATTCTCACTAAACAATCATGTCAACTGATATGTAAAAAAAAATATATATATATATATATATATATATATATATATATATATATATATATATATATATATATATAAAATTCAAATTGTACTTTCATGGCCTGTTGGTAAATAACATATAAAAATACAAATAAACATGTAAAATTAGCACGCTTTCTCCTATCCTAAAATAACACTTAATTATTTTTGTAAATTACCCAATATTGTTCTGCTTTATTTTTAAAAAAGGCTTTATAGAAATAAATTAATTGAGCCCTGGCAGAGTTGTTGCATTAGTCCGTATTTGCCACATGGACTCATGTGCCTCTAAAATAGACTCCCAATCTCCACCCCACTTATTTTCAATGATTTTGTCAATAACAAAAAATAAAAATTTATTAAAGTTAACACACTGCCTAGAGTGCAAATATAAGGCATTATGTAGGTCCTTATTTTTAATAGCTCTTAGATGTTCGCTGATCCTGTCCCTTAATCTACGGGTAATACTGAAGTTCAAAACACATTTTATTTGTGTTTATGTATGTTGGTTTAACACATTTGACAACTGATTAGTATTTTTAAATATTAGTTAGGTGCAAGTTAATATTTTACTGCGTCTTTAATGATTGTCAATTTTTATTGAACAATTGGTTAATTAATGAAATTGATATTATACAAAAGGGGAGAATGCATTGTAAACGAACAACTCTGAAGATGCCTATGGTTTTTTAAACTTGGCAAAAGCGCTTAGTTGTTCGTGGACATCCAAGTGTAACTTTTGTGGATTATTGAGCATTAAACCATTATTGGCTTCATTGTTTCGGTGGAAACTCTTTTCTTTTTTCGATTATACAAAAACTGATAAACTGGAATCTCTTGATTATGGATGTGGATAGTAGGATACAAGTAGTGAAAATGTTTTAGTCCCTTTAGCTTTTTGTAAAGGTCAGAAGCCGTGATGGCACAGCAGTAGCATTGTCACCTCATAGTAAGAGGTTCTCCCATTCGATTCTCTGCTGGAGCGCCTTCTGTGTGGAGTCTGCATGTCCTCCCAGCGGTCAATTGGCATTCGAAAGACATGCGTGGATGGGCGTGCCTTCATTGGAGGTTGGGCGTTGAGCTGGCTCCTCGGCATTGTAAAAATCTACTGCCAATCATTAGCGGACCGGAATTCCGCTGTGGTGACCCCTAACCGGGAAAAGTCGAAAGAAGCTTTTTATAAAGGTCAGGTATATTTTTATAAACCAAAGGAGAAGCTGTGGATGATAATGGGAATAATGATAATGAGAAACATTAACTAGGTGGGGTGAAGGTGGCAGCCATCAAGGGCACGAGGTGTTAGGTGGTGTGACCAGTAGAGCCATTTTTATTTCAGTTTTTTGCTCATCACACAAACATGACAGGAAGAAGGTGAGTATTAGGACCTAGCACTCCTCCTCAGGAGAGCAGTTACACCTGATTGGAGAAAATACTTTTTCCCCCCTCAAACTAGCACTGAGGGGTGCCAGATTAAAGAGAGGCACCAGGTGCCAAATAAATCAGTTATGGGTTTGATAGTAATTAATAAAGAGATGAAGGAATTTATTTGGGTGGGGAAGAAGGAAGAGTTAAGCTGATTCTCCCCATTTATTTGACATTTGTTGACTGGGTTAGTCCAAACTGAGCCAAAACCCTTTTTCAATAGAGTCCCAGGAAGAAAAGCTACACAAGAATAACATAAATTCTAGAATCTTAACATATAAAAAGTATTGACCTATAATAAGCATATTAAGTCTAAACAAACATAGTACAATGTAGAAAAGAGATTCAGTGAGATTACATGTTATACAATGGTAAAAGAAAAAAGCATACAACTTGTATATATTACAATATTAGTAAAATCAAGGATATTTCGTGCTACAAGCTAAAAACAGCTGAAACACGGGTAACATACTTAACTTTTTTGTTTATAAGAATAAGAATAAACTGTTAAGCAGATTATGTAGAGTGGTTTAACAGTGAGTCTCACAGCGGGTAAAAGAAGGGGGATAGGAGTACCAGTAGGCACAAGAGCACAAAAGTCATAGAAGGAGTGAGGTAGTTAGGGGGAGCAAGGGAGGGAAGGAAGGAAAGTTTCGGGTTGGTGTTTACACTGGCAGGTTCAGGCGCTTGTAAGGATGTTTTTGTAGCAAATTTAAATCAATGTGGATCCTTAATTTCCAAGGGAAGTTTATTCCAGGATAGGGCAGGAGAGTAACTGTAAAGATTTTACCCAATACTGCTTTTAGGCTTGTATATTTGAAGTAATTTTTGGACTTTGTTTCGGAGATACCTAGAAGGGGTGTAGAAGGAGATGAGAGGAGATATCTGGACAGAAGGAAGGTAGGTACAGAATGGAATGAATGATCTGAAGTTGAGAGAAAAGAAGTTGGTGGGAAAATTCAAGCCACTTTAAACTTTTGAGAAAAAGACAGTGATGAGAACTCTAGGTTTGATGGCGGCAAATCTACCAGTTTTATTGTAGGCAGTTTCAAGTTTAGTTAAGAGAGAGGTCTGTAGATTAGTGAAGATTTGTGAGCCATAGAAAAGGGATGAAGAAGGTAGACATGAGAGAGGTAGATTTTGGTGGTGCTAGTTAGAAAACTTTTTTTCTATATAGGAATCCAAGTTTCTGGTGGGTCTTCTTGATGCAGTTTAAAATGTGCATTCAAATTTGAGTTGGTCGTCAATTATGACCCCCAACAGATTGGTGTGAGACTCTGCTGTAATAGGTGTGTTATTTATTGATGCAGTTGAGAAGCTAGATTTAAGGTGATTAAAGAGTTTTACGCAGAAAGAGCAAGAACTTAGTCTTTTTCAGATTTAGGATTAACTGGTTATTAGAGAGACCAGTTTTCAATCGATAGGAAGGATTTTTGGGTAGTAGTATTGAGTTCAGGGAGGGTATCAGCAATGTTGATGACTGTAGAGTCATCGCACACTGGACTAGTGCTGTGTGAGGACAAAATCTATACAAGATATTGGTAAAAATGTTGAAGAGTAAAGGACCAAGTATAGAGTGTTCAGGTACTCCCTTCTTCATAGGTTCATAGATACTGTAAGTACTAGGCTAACTGCCTGTGTGGGTCATTTTAAGCCTAGCCAATTTCCCTCAAAGGTGAGAATCAAACCCTGTACCTTGTGTCTGCAAGGTAAACACCTTAACCATTATGCCAGTCCTTCCCACAAACTACAGACTCCCCCGATGGGGAATCAAACCTCAGTCTCCAGCATGACAGCTGGGGGATACTCACCACTAGACTAACAAGGAAATCTCACTTCTTGACTGGAAGCACAGGGGAGAGAGAAGAGATCCATTTGACAGACTGAATTCTGTTACTAAGGTAACCTGCAAACCAGAAACAGTTGATGTGGATAGATTCAGGTCAGAGAGTTTGGCCAGTAAAAGTGGGTGGGAGACTGTATCAAATGCTTTTGATAGAACAAGATAGTTTAGGATTACCTGATATGAAGGGATATTTTACAGCTACCATGTTAAGACTAACACATATGTATATATATATATATATATATATATATATATATATATATATATATATATATATATATATATATATAAACACAAGCAGAAAGTTATCAAAAAAGTGAAAATGAATGATGATGGAATGGGAAGAGAGTTTGAGAAAGAAGGGGAGAGACAAAAGAGGATTTTGGATGCTGATCCTTAAGGGGAATAAGAGCAACCATAGTGTACTGCTGTTACTTTTTGATTTATTTATTGCATTTACTTGCATTTTAAGACCACAAAGTGCATTTTTCAGTGTTCTTGCTGCTGGATTAATTGCTTGAAAATGACATACAAACAGTGTAGTCTAGCTAGTTGTTGCACTGGTTTCTGATAGCTTTTTCACTTTCAGCTAACCTTTGTGCATTTTTACATTGACAAAACTTGGGATTACTCATCTAGTGGCAATAGGGGGTAGCCTGGTCTGTCTGAGTTGGAAGCATACAGGAAGGCTTAACATGAGGTTATTTTATTAGCCAGAGGGCTATTGGTGTTTTGTAGTGCCTTGTATAGATGCAGGTACTTAGAAACTAAATTTTCCTATAAAAGTACCTCTGAAATTGTAAACACTAGCTTGGTTGTGTTCACAGCAACTATTCTGTGCAATGAGGAGAACTTCCCTGTGAGTCTACTCCTATCCAACATAGCCTAGTTTTTACTTCTAGCCTCAAAAGCACCCAAGTTAGCCCACTCTGTTGTACTATACCCTTCTAGTTCACCTAGAAGACCTGAAATCATGGATATGCATTTTCCAAATTTCCTCATCACCAGTCTGGTAGATACAGGTATTAAAAGACAATATGGCAATTATCACATATTGACTGACAACCAATTAATCATTTGAGGACCCAATACAGTATGCAGTAGATGTAATTACATAGTGACACTGGAGGCAAGATTCTCACATACAAGCACTCAAAATAACAATCTAGTTGTCAGTAACACCCACACTACACCCACCACACATGGTGTGCACCTGACAAATACAGCATGGCTTAGCTTCTGGTGTCATTCAAAGGGGGTACAACATTTGTCAATATGGGAGGAGAAATGGTCAAATGACCACATTGTTTTGCCAAGGATGGGCTGCACCTATCCCCACTAGGCTTTTGAATACTGGCTAAAACATTATCTTCTCCCATAGTGTCATTTTAGCAATGCCAAAATGATAAACCTTCTAACTTAACAAAATCATCCAAATGGAATCTAAAGGTACTACTGAATTCCAGGAGCCTAAACAAGAAACTCCACTCCCTCCAAGCTCTCCTCACCTTGGAGAATGCAGACATCTGTGCAGTTACTGAAACACTGTTTAAAGCTTTGGACAGCATCCCTGCAGTGTAGGGATACCATGCCTTTCACACATTTAGACCAGCTATTGCACAGGCAGGGACTAAAGGTAGAGGTTTGCTCAGTTTACATCAAAAACAAATAAGAAGTTATGTACCTACTATAACGTTCCATGTTAGTTGTCTTCTCTCGCCTTCTTTCTTGCTTGATGGGTTCGGAGCCGATCCTCGGCTCCGACTCGGCACTTGCTTTAGCTCGAGAACTCCTTTTACCAGCTCGAGGCAGCCCCATATCCCATGATGCAAGGCAGTAAGTACCCAGATCTCGTTTGTTGACAAAGGGCAATAACACCAAGCATAAAATACTTCCCAAAGGAAGAAGAAACTTACAGATGGAAAAGGACCAGGTCTGAATGGTCTTTAGCATAATAGTTTCTTATACAAGGTCTGTCCAGGCCAGGGGAAGGAGGGAGGGTCGAAGAAAGAAGGCGAGAGAAGACAACTAACATGGAACGCTATGGTAGGTACATAACTTCTTAATGTTAAGTTGTCAATCTCGCCTTCATTCTTCCTTGATGGGACCGCCCCTAGCACCTCTATCCTGGGTGGCTCAATGGAACAAACTCTTGAGGACTGTAGAGCCAAAACTGGCTCTGTCCCTGGAGGCCAAGTCCAATTTGTAATGGGAAACAAAAGTGTGAGGAGTGGCCCAAGTGGCCGCTGCACAAATAGTGTCCAAAGGCAGTCTAGCTTGAAAGGCTGTAGAAGTAGCTAAACTCCTAGTTGAATGTGCTTTAGGTTTTGAGCACAGCTGTTTTCCCCTGATCGTATAAATTTCAGTGATGACGAAGAAAGCCATCTGGACAAAGTCACTTTAGAAACAGGAAGGCCTTTTTTATTATCTGCATAGGAAACAAAAAGTTGATCAGATTTTCTAAATTTTTTTGTTCTGTCCAAATAATATCTAAGCTGACGGTGGACGTCAAGATAATGTAGCTTTTGTTCAGCTCTATCTGAATAGTTAGGAAAAAATACAGGGAGATCAATGGATTGATTCAGATTGTTTTTTGAAGCGACCTTAGGTAAAAAGGATGGATTAGTCAAAGATACTCTGTCTTTGTGAAAAATCAAATAGGGGGGTCGAACCGAAAGAGCATGAAGTTCAGACACCCTCCTGGCAGATGTAATAGCCACTAGGAATAACGTTTTCCAAGAAAGATATTTTAGGGAACAAGAAACAGCTGGCTCGAAGGGGAAGAATCAAGGATGTCAGCACTAAATTTAGATCCCACTGAGGAGGAGGATTCCTGATTGGAGGCTTTAGTAGGAAAATTCCTTTCAAGAAGGCCCTGCAGAGCCTATGGGACATAATATTATGATCTGCTATCCCGACATGAAAATTAGAAATAGCAGCCAACTGAACTCTGACTGTGGAAGAAGAGGAGCCTGCATGAAAAATCTCTGCTAAGAAGTCCAGAACTGCCTGAACAGGGGCAGTAAAAGGATCAATATTTTGGGCCTTAGCCCAATAAGAGAAACGCTTCCATTTGCTTGTGTAAATCCTCCTGGTAGAGGATTTTAGTGAAGCTACTATGATGTCTCTAACTGGGTTAGAGATCAAAGGAAGCCTGGCTAAGGAAGGAAGTGGAGCAACCATGCTGTGAGGTTGAGAGAAGGGATTGACCGGTGCAGCTGACCGGATTGGTGAATCAGAAGATCTGGCACTGGGTCCAGATGCCACGGCTGCACCAAAAGGTGATGATGGAGGAACGGGAACCAAACTTGTCGAGGCCAGTAAGGGGCAATGAGAATCAATTTGGCTCTCAAAACGGTAGCTTTCTGGATCACCTGAGGGATCAGAGGTAATGGAGGGAAAGCATAAAGAAGTCCCTGGGGCCAATCCTGGGTCAGAGCGTCTCTGGGGATGGCCTGATAGAGGGAAGAGGCTGAAGAAGTCTGGACATTTGCTGTTTTGTGGAGTAGCAAAAAGATCGCAACATGGACGACCCCATTCCAGAAAAATCTCTTCCGCTATGGATTGCTTGAGAGACCACTCGTGAGGCATGAGAATAGCTCTGCTCAATCTGTCCGCTATAATGTTGGTTTTCCCAGGGATATGCGTTGCTACCAGAAACTGATGAGAGGAGATCGCCCATTGCCATAGTCTGAGCGCTTCTCGACACAAGGGGTAGGACTTGGTTCCGCCCTGTTTGTTGATATACCAAACTACAGACATGTTGTCTGTGTGGACTGCAATTGTCCCTACGGGAAGAAAGTCGTTGAGGGCTTGCAACGTTAAAAGCACTGCTCTCATCTCCAGGACATTTATGTGCAGATGGTACTCGAACGGTTGCCACGTCCCATGAACCATCCTGCCCTGATAATGACCCCCCCACCCGATCAGGGAGGCATCCGTGGTGACAGTGGCTATCGGGGACGGAGGTACAAAGCACCTGCCTTGGTGAACCTGAGACGATGTGATCCACCAAGCAAGATGTTCTTTGCATGTTTGTGTCACCAGAATCTGGTGACGCATTGGGAGTTGCTGGTATGACCACTGTGTGAACAGCATCCACTGAAGGAGGCGCATGTAGAATCGAGCCAGGGGAGAAGAGTAATGGCCGCAGCCATGAGACCTAATACCTTTAGAACCATTCTGGCCTGTACTTTCTTGCTGGCCAGAATGATCCTGACATGAGTCTGAATGTCTGAAACTCTTTGTTCTGTAAGGGTAGCTGACATCCGAACAGTGTTTAAGTTTGCCTATGAAGGTAATAGACTGGCAGGGCGATAAGGATGACTTTTGAAGTTGACTGAGATGCCCAAATGAGAACAAAGGTCTATTGTGTAATCCCTGGCTTGTATAAGCTGATGCCTGGTGGTGGCTGACAGGAGCCAGTCGTCGAGATACGGAAACACCTGGAATCCTTGACGTCTCAGGTGAGCCGTGACCACTGCCATGCATTTGGTGAACACTCTGGGGGCTGTAGTGAGACCAAAGGGCAGGGCTCTGAACTGGAAATGACTGGACCCCAGCCGAAGCGGAGAAATCTCCTGGAGCGCCTGTGAATTTTGATGTGATAGTACGCATCCTGAAGATCTATTGAGCACATCCAGTTGTCCTTCTGTAAGAAGGGCAGAATTGACTGAAGAGTGACCATTCGGAATCTTGTCTTCCTGACAGACTTGTTGAGTCTGCTGAGATCCAATATTGGTCTCCAGTCTCCCGTCTTTTTGGGGACCAAAAGAACCTTGAGTAGATTCCGGGCTCTGAATGGTCTATTGTAACTGGCTGAATGGCTCTTTTTTGCAGTAGTTTTGCGATTTCTAACTCTGCAATGTCCCTTAGACCGGGTGGTACATCTGGAAGGGAACCTGAGGGGAAGGGACTTTCCTCGAAAGGAATTATGTAACCCTTGGATATGATCGACTGTACCCATCTGTCTTGAGTGAGGGAATGCCAGGCTTCTGGGTACAGTGATAATCTTCCCCTGACTGCCTCCAAGGAGGGACAGCCGGGCAACACCTCAGGGATGCTGAAAGGGCTTATCAGAGAGAGGCTCCCTGTTTCCCTGGTTCTTCGGACCCCTCTGCCTCAAGAGCGGCGTCTGTTGTTGTTACCCCTCTGCCTCTAGGGGTAAACTGACCACGTGAATCCGGGCGTGACTCCTTGGGATTTACGGAACCACATCTTCCCACACTTCAGTGCTTTGGGATAAGGCCTAGAAGGGGTGGAAAACGGACTCCAACAGCAGAAAGAGTCTTGCCGTCCTGCTCACACCTGGTCAAGGTCTCCTTCACCTGAGGGCCAAACAAAGCTGACCCATCAAAGGGAGAATTTGTGAAGGACGCCTTAAAGGGATCCGAAAATCACATAGCCGCATCCAGGCTTGGCGTCTAAGAGCCACACCTGTGCCTGCGGCTCTACTCGCTCCATCCGCAGCATAAGATATTAGCCGCATGGAGGAGTTAGCAATGGAATTGAGGGTTCCTAGCTGCGAAGCAATCTTTTCTTGAGCCCCTGCAGCTGTAGGATCCTGAACTACTTCTCCCAGCTCCTTCAGCATATCTCCCTGGAGTCCAGTGAAGTGAAAAAGATAATTCAGCGAACGCATAGCAAAGGTCGCTGAGGAAAACATCCGCTTGCCGTACCTATCCATGGTCCTAGAGTCCTTATTAGGAGGATGGACGGGCACGGAAGGATCTGCAAGTTCCTTTTGGTGGCCGCAGCCACCACCATGGCATCAGCGGGACACCCTTGGTAAGGAATTGTTTGTCACTAGGGGCAGTGATAAATTTAGAAGGCCTCCTAGGGACTGGCTCTACAGAGTCAGGAGCTGTCCACGCCTTCGTGCAATAACCTGCATAAGGGGTCGAAGGCGGAGACACCCAGGAGGTGGAGGGCCGAGATCCAAACGCCTCTAGGTATACTGACTCATCCTCAGAGGGATTGTTGGTGGGCCAGTTTCCCTCTGTTTTAGAAGTTCTAGGATGTCTGAAAAGGAGACATCCTCAAAGGGGATCTAGGGGACCCTCTGACTCATCAAAGTCAGTATCCGGCGTGACAGACTCGGGGAGTCTACATGCTTCCTCTTACAAGTCCTCTTCCTAGGAGGATCTCCCGAAACATCAGGAGAATCCTCGGAAGAGGGGAAATTCCCAATGGGGAAACCTGAGGCGGAGGATCTCTGGGTCCTGTAGCAAGAGAAGTGGCAGAGATGTCAACAGGTACAATAGAGGGAGGAGCTACGGGAAGAGACTGCTGACTGATACCAGTGGCCAGTACACTCTTCATCACCTCGAATGCTCCCTCCCAGGCAGGTCCGAGAGTACCCGCTCCAAGAGCCAGGAACTCCAGGGGCCACCGAAAGGGGAAGTCTCCGAGGCAGATGTCGGAGCCGAGCTCACCAAGGCCGAGGCTCCAAGGGGAAGAGCGGGCTCGGACAAGGGTCCGATGCCACTCACCCCCTCGGAGGAGACCATGGAAGCCCGACCACCGAATCCCTCTAAGGAAGAGGAGATAAGAGTAGGGGCTGAAGGAACAGAAGGGGGTATCCGCCCTCCAGCCGTAGCAGTAACCATGCCCGAAGACTCCAACTCCAAGCTCTGGGGTAGAGTTGAAGGAGGAACTGTAACGGGGTGTGGACCAACAGTCGTCTGCTGAGACAGACTGTGTAGCATTTGGGCCAGTACCTGTGACTTGAGTAATCTACTGACCACTCTCTCTAGGTCATGATCTGACAACCTGGATGACCTTGAAGATCGGCTCCGATGGCTCCGTTCCGATAGAAGAGGCGGAGCCGGAGCCGAAAGTATCGGCTCCAAGGAAGGAGACCTCGACCTCTTCCTGGAATGGGCCACCGGAGCCGATACAGATCCTGTCGGCACCGACTTCTCGGAGCCGACAGAACGTCTCGATGTATCGGCTCCAGCCGGAGCCGATACAGCTACCAAAGTAACGGTGTCGGAGCCGATCGGAGCCGACACCGATGCCTGTGCCACATGGGTGTCGGAGCCGATCGGAGCCGACATCGGCGTGGTCAAAACAGATTCGCACCGATAGCCATCGGCGAAAGCTTTGTGGATCAGAATCGGCTCCAGCCCGAGCCGATCTCGACTCAATACGAGTCGGAGCCGAGGCCGCAGGCTTAGAAACAGAAGCCTGGGCCTTGGCAGTTTTAGTTGATTTTTGTGGAGCCGACTTAGCCGGAGAGCCCTCCGGCTTAAGAAGACCCCTGAGAATCAACTTGTTACGTCTCTCCTGCAGGACTCTCTGGCTGAAGGAGTGACAAATAGCACAGGAGTCCTGCAGGTGAAGAGGGCCCAAACAATACAGGCAAGAAGTGTGACCATCTGTCAGAGACATCTTCTGACAGCATGAGTCACACTTCTTAAAACCTGAAACCCTCTCCTTTGACATGGTGCCGAAACACACACACACAGACACACCAGTCAAAATTAAATTAAACAAAATACCAAGAGGTATTTTATAAAAACACCAACACACACACCCTAACAGGGGGGGGGATGGGATAGGGAAAATTGACTAACAAAAAATTAAAAGAGACAGGGATTTCTGTCAGAAAAAGGGTAGAAATAGATTTAAACTATCAAAAAATTAGTTTTAAACTAAAAGGGGCTTGAAAAATCACAAATGTGAACTACTTACCAGGAGCTGGTAAAGAGAAGACCTCCCAAGCGAAGCGGCAAACGAGATCTGGGTACTTACTGCCTTGCATCATGGGATATGGGGCTGCCTCGAGCTGGTAAAAGGAGTTCTCGAGCTAAAGCAAGTGCCGAGTCGGAGCCGAGGATCGGCTCCGAACCCATCAAGCAAGAATGAAGGCGAGATTGACAACTTAACATCCTACCTTAAGGTTGGTCAAACAGAATGATGCATTTGAGCTTCTTCATGTCTAAAGTATCATAGGAAGAGTCCCATATCATAATCCTTGCAAGCTACAGATCACCCTCTATGACCCACAAAACCCACAGGTCTTACTTAGACCTACTGGCATCACCTACCATTCAACCCAATACCATATTCATGAAGGACTTTAACTACCTCTCTATAAACTGGGAATCCTACATGATCCCAGACTTGTAGGCCCACAGACTCTTGGACACTGTAAACACAAACACCATGGACCATTTAATCCATTTGTCCACTAGGGGTAAAACCATACTGGATCTTGTACTCACAAATATTGGAGAATACTACCTCCCTAACCCCAATGTAGTGTCATATCTTGTCAACAGTACAGAGAAGAACCCACACTTTCCTATGAAAGCTGCATGAAAGGAAAGGCAGCTGTGTGTCTCAGAAGTGAAATCTCCACCTCATTACTGCCCTGCAGCCCGTGTGGAATTTGCTTTATGTTCTCCCTGTGGCTGTGTGCATTTTCTCTATGTACTCCAATTTTCTCCCAAAATGTGCTGGCCAATTGGCTATACTAAAGTGTGTGTGTGTGTGTGTGTGTGTGTGTGTGTGTGTGTGTGTGTGTGTGTGTGTGTGTGTGTGTGTGTGTGTGTGTACCTATAATCTTAGATACATACACACATTATATAGAGAAAGACCTAAGTAATGTAAGAAAAAACAGTTTGTAGTACCAGTTTTCAGTCTTTATACTGCAGTGTTGTCTTTTGCTCATATTAGGTATATAAAAAATAAATTTACACATTTTCTCACTAACTGCACTTTTTGATCATTGATATTGTTGAAGTTACTATAGTGTTATGGTATTTAAAGCTACAAATCTACAGTACCACAGCAGAGAGTACAAGGTTACATTTGTAGTATACCTTTATGATTGACTCACTGCTATACTGTTACTACACTTGAAACTACTCATTTACATTATCTGTAGCTATTGTTGCTACAGCATCTGGATCCGTTCAGTTAGACTATTCATGGTTCATTGTTTTTACTGGCTAGGTAGAAACCACATTGGTCTACTGGATGAAGCTATTTAATTGAATTTGCCACTATGACTGCTTTCCTTATTGACCCTACATAGTCTGTCACTTTTAAAGCTGTTTTTTGCACATTAAGACCACTACAGTAGTCACAGTTCATTCTTTTTTCCTTTAGCCATATCCTAGTTTATCACCTGTTTCTAACCCATACAGTTATCCTCTTTTTAACCTATTCCATATCATTTCATCTGTACTGGTGAGTATGGAATCCCACTCACCTGTTTCCCTTTCTTTAGCCAGCCTGATTGCATTAGGTATTTTGAGGCAGTGTAGTAACTGCCTCATGCTTACTTAAAACTCTCTATTCTTACCACACAATGATTTAGTATGTAACAGGTGTAAGTATTTGATTAACTTGGAGGCTACCTTCTCACCTCAGAACACATTTGACAAGTACAACACATGTACTCACACAGCACAGCGTATTTCCACTAAACCAACTTATGCTGAGATTGTTAAAATAAACACTGCCTAAGCCTCCCAGGCTAAAGACTAAGAAACCTCCAGCATTAGTAAACACAGCAACATACCCACCTTCACCCTTCACGTCCACACCTAAGAGGCATATGTCTAAGAGTCACAAAGGTTCAGGCTCCCAGCCCTTTAGGCCCACTGAGACTGCATCAAACCATGGTAATGTTTTAGTAAAAGATGACTGCATCGTAAGGCATATGGATGCCATGCTTACCAGGCTGGATAAGAATAGGGTGACAGTTGGCAATCTTTTGGAGCTAGTATCTGGGATGTAACAAGATCCCCCCATCCTAAAAATATGATTAAACCCTAATAGTTGTCCACTTGTGGGTGAATGACCTTAAACATTCTACCAAGATGGACATGCAGAAGGATATGATTGAGCTTGTGATGTATGTGTCTGAGGTAGGAAAGACACTGGTCTTGAGTGGTATTTTGCCATCCTCCAGAATGTTGCTGAGAATCAAAGACAAGACTGTTGGCTTTAATAACTAATTAGCTATGTAGCTGGTATCATTCTAGTGGAATATAGAACGTGTCAGCTTGGGATGAGATGGCTGACAAGTCTTCCTACTTTGCCAGGAATGCCCTTCACCTCTCTTACCAAAGCTTTCAAATTCTGGCTAAAGTCTTTGCCATATCCATAATGCCTTTTTCAGGCACAGTCTAACTGATTGACATTCCAACCTAGTAAATTCTAATTTGGGACAAATAGATGTGGCTCTACTCAGTGCCATAAGTCTTAACAAAAACAAAATACCTGAACTTGAGGCTTTCTTACAACTTGAACACATTCATACATGTATAATTACAGAAACATGGCTTCAGAACAATGAAAACACACCCTCTTTTTCTGGGTATAATGCTTGTCATATCTTCAGACTCACTGGCAGTTGTGGAGGAGTATCAATATTTGACAAGAATAACATCTCCTTGTGACAGATTCCTTGGGTTACCACATGTGAACTCCTAGAAGTCCAAATCACATTAAATAAGGCTAATTACAACTACATAGCAAGCTACAGGACACCTTCTGTCCTCTTCTGATCACAATACCTATCTTAATACATTAGATGAAATTCACATTAAACCCAAGACCTTTTTACTGGGGGTGGTCTTCTATCCATCAATAAACTGGCTGACCAATATTTTCAATTTTCAGTATGCCCAGTGCTTCCATGACAGCATAAATGGTAACTCTCTTTCACAAACAGTCAACCATCCTACTAGGAGCCCCATTATCCTGGATCCTGTTCTCACAAATGTGGACACTTCCTGTACAGCTTCAGATGTATCATCATGTCTTGTTAAATCAGACCATAATTTGGTGGCCTTTCTCTTTAAAACTGGTGGTACCTGCCCTGTAATTATCTCTGTGTTTAGGGACCTCTCAGAAGCAAGCCTTCTTCAGTTACTTGATGACTTAAATACATTTTGCTCTAATCCTCCTCTGAAAGATCCAATTGCTAAAGTACCTATGCTTCTGACTTCTGCTCCCATTTAAATATTTGTATTGATAAGGCAGTCCCTACGTGCAACAATTATGAGAAGTTTAAAAATAAACTCCTGTGGTAGAATACACATGTAAGTAAATTATATAAAAAGGGAAAAAAACTGCTTAATGCTTATAAGAGGTCTCATCCTACCAACCTTAGTAGCCATATAAACAAACTAACAAAGAGCTTACGGGAACCATTATGAAGCTCAAAGCTGAGTATGAACTTAAAACAGCCACTAGAACCAAAAATAACTATAAATCTTTTTTCAGCTATGTCAGGAAGTTAAGAGCTAACACCCAACAGTGTTCAGAGCTAGTCCACAATAATACTACACTCTCTGTCTCAAAAAATAACTAATATCCTAGCTAACAAATTTAGTGCAGATTTTACTCCATCCACAATTGCAGCTGTTCAACAGGTCCCACAATCTCAGCCACCCCCTTTAATTACTATGGAACAAGTTCTCTCAATCCTTTCAAAAACTAAGAATACTTCATCCATGGGCCCTGACAACATACCAGGTTGCCTGATTATCAGGGCCAAATATGGTCTTTCTGAAACCCTAATTAAATTCTTTAATTTAAGTCTCTCCACTAGTTACATTCCTGAAGCCTGAAAAACAGCTATTGTAATGCCAATACACAATGGTGGGCCAACCATGGAAACTGTTAAGTATAGACCCATTAGTCTCACTACCCTTATATGTAAAGTTATGGAGCACATTGTCAATGTCCAGATTAGTGAAGTCTGAGACAATCTCTCAACCCTGAACCCTCATCAATTTGGCTTTATCAAAGCAAGTTCCTGCCTCTTTAACATCATTCATTTCTTTGAAAAATTTAACTGACGCAGTGGATAGTAGTTAAGCAGTGCACATAGCATATCTAGACCTGGTCAAGGTTTTTGACACTATTCCCCATGCAACCATTAGTGATAGACACGTAACTCTGAATACAAATCCTTATACCTTGCAATGCATAGCTTAGTGGTTCTCTGACAGAACCCATGTCATTACAGTAGCAGGTGCCACTTTTTAAAGCAAAACAGTTACCAGTGGTGTACCACAGGGTTCAGTATTGGGCCCTCTTCTATTTGGCATATATTTCTCAAATCTTCAGGCCAGCACTTCTGGCTTATGGTTAATTAAGTTTGTAGATGACTGTAAACTGGATGTTGTTATTAGATCTTCAACTGACTCACAATTGTTCCAACATGGTGTAGACCATATTAACAACTGGCACAGGGGCAATGGTCTCAAATTAAATGTAAAACAAAATTTAGCATATTTCATTTTGGTAAACAAAACAGTTTCATTTACCATATAGAAGATTCATCCCTTCAATCAGACACTATTGTAAGGGATCTGGGTACTCCTGTTGATAACTCTTTATCTTTTGATCATCATGTCTCCACGATAGTTTGGAAAGCCTTTTATCTGGCCTAATTTCCAAAGGCATCTCCACTAGATCCAAAGAAGTCTTAATTCCCTTAAACTCATGTCTTATCAGACCTATTACTGAATAAAATATACATTTTGGCATGCATTTATCTAAAAATATCACACAAATAGAGAGACCACACAACTTGAGAGATCTCATAGATTCAAAACTAGAAAGACCAGTGGCCTCAAAAATCTAAGTTATCAGGAGAGTTCTCTATACTCAGCCTTTCACAGACTCCTCTGTGAAGATCTAGGTCTAGCATTTAATGTCATGAAAGATCCAAACCTATTTGATCACCTATTCCTTCTCAGAACTAATGGTACATCAAATACTCGATTAAAGGAACTAACTCTTCATCGACAGATAATTAAGACACACTGGTGTGATAGATTCATATCCCCAACTTATCCCTCAGCTCTGGAATAAACTTCCAATATATACCAATCAGAGTAGCATCCTTGCTACCTTCAAGGTACACCTAGATAATTGGATGGACAGCCTCAGATTCTCTCCTGGTCTATTCTGTCTTGCTCTCCTTGAGGCTAGAGGAAATTTTTGAATAGGGTTTTTTGGCTAGGCTTGAAATAGTCAGAGCAATTGCCTAGTACTTTATCTATGAACCTATGAATATAAGGGGAGTTTTTTTTTACAAGGCGAATAAAAAAAAATGCTTCCTTGCAGCAGATCATGGAATAACAGAAAAAATTCAGTTGGATTTCAACAGTACCCTTGACTTCTTTCACACACAGGGTTTGTAGTAAAACACAACTTACAAACATTATTGCTTTTCATTAACCTTTGCAAGCCATCAATTCCACCCAAGTAAATAAGGGATACCTTCCAACATTCATTTGTTAAAGGTACGTAAACCTCTGGACCACCCTCTAATGAATCATCTCTAAACCTAGAGGTCAGGAATTTATCTCATTATGGGGAAGAATTCCAGAAGCAGCGCTACAGACAGTTGCTGCTTACTGATTGCATGTTTACCTGGTTCAACAACAGAATGATTTCTGATACATGTGTATTCTGTATGTATATATATATATATATATATATATATATATATATATATATATATATATATATATATACAGATAGCACTTGTCCTTACCCTGTAGCCTGAGTCATGGCTAAAAAGGATCTGCAGTTAACAAATGTTCAATAATAGTTGCAGAAAAATGTACACTTCTTTGGAAATCCATCTGCCAGCATCTGCCAACAAATAAGTTGACTTTCCATAGGAAAGCTACATATTTGGAAGCAAACAAAATCATTTTAAAGGGATAAATGCATGATATTTCATCAGAATATTTGGAAAAAAAGCTTAATATATACTTAATGTGCAAAAAAGTTTATCATATAATGTGCAAAAAAGCTTACAATGGCCAAGTTCTTAAAGGGAGACCATTTTTACTGCTAAATGATTTCATGTGTGTCCTCATATATTTCACAGAATGTAACTTGAAACCTGATAACACGCAGGGAAAAGTTTAGAACTGTCAACTTGGAAGTATCATTCTGCATTAACCGACAAGTTATCTGAATGTTTGCCAATACCATGTGCAATGAATAAGACACTGTTTCCTTTAATGCTTGTTTTAATAATCTTGTCATCTTTTGTTACAAGCATCCAAGTCTACTCTAAACTGTGTTCTTACATATATCATAAATTTTACTGAAATATAATTCCTTTGGGGAAGGAAGGAGAGGATTCCAGGGAAAGCCAAAGAAATGACAGATTACTGCAATTCAGAAAAAAATATTGCCAGCCAAAAAGCATTAAAATAAATAATGTGCGGTCTCAGTTCTTTGAAACTATATATTACCCTGTACTCCAGCTGTACCTGGGCAATTAATTTGTGGTGCTTCTTAGTCCTTGGCATCACATGGCAGATATTAGAAAGCCCATGCATGTTAAACAGCAAACTGAAATGGGTAGTATT
The DNA here is from genome assembly GCF_019279795.1 of Protopterus annectens. Lineage (NCBI taxonomy): Eukaryota > Metazoa > Chordata > Ceratodontiformes > Protopteridae > Protopterus > Protopterus annectens. Next base: position 1,509,725,710 of record NC_056729.1, on the reverse strand, counting down.
GTTAGATGATAACAGTAGGAGCAGTAAGAATCTCAGTGAGGTAAGATCCTGGCAGGCAACCAGATAAAAATAGTGGGCACATTTGCATGACAAGCTAGCATGAACTCCATTTGCCCTTAAATGTATCCACTGTGGCTACCTCTGAACCCAAACATTTTACAGTGTCTTTATCCCATTCCACTGTCTATGATTTTGCAGAGCATACCTGGTGGCATTACTTCGTATGTATACCCTGGCCCTCCTAAAAATGTTTTTTTTTTCCTAGCAAATTGCAAAGTATTACAGTCTGGCAATAATTCTGACCATTAAGAGTTTGCTACTGCTTATTTTTCTGAAATTTTATGTTGATGCAAAGCCTATTGGTCTATTCCTTCCTGATTTTTTTTTTTTCTGGTAAAAATGCTGAGAATTGCAGACAGTCAGTAATGTTGGCCATTAGAGTTTAGTACTGCTTATTGTTGTATGTTGATGCAAAGTCTGTTGTTCTTTCCCTCCTGAAAAACATTTTTTCCTGGAAAAAAAACCCTGATGATTCCAGTCAGTCAATAATGTCGGCCATTAGAGTTTTACACTGCTTATTATGTGACTATTCATGATACAGTGAGCAGCCTTTCACATTGGCTTCAGTTGCCTCAGCTGACTGAGACAGCCTGAGCTAAGAAGAAGGAAGCAGTTAACATTCAAGGGAAAGTTTTTTTATTTAGTTTAAAGCATTATTTTCGGGCACTTTGCATGCTATTGCCAGCATAAGAAAAGAAGGTCAATATTTAAATTGTGTGTGTGTGTGTTCTTTGCGTCTGTGTGGATTATATATGTGAGTTCTTTTGCATACATCTCAAACTACTGAAGGGATCCTTGGGGGGAAATTATTCATTTTGGTGTCACTGCAGTGCTTGTGCATACATGGACAAATTATTGAAGGGATCGTTGGAGAAATTATTTTAGTGTCACCAAAGTGCTTGTGCATACATGGACAAACTGCTGAAGGGATCTTGGGGGAAATGTTTCATTTTGGTGTAATTGGAGTGCTTATGCATACATGGACAAACTACAGTAGACTCCCTCTTATCTGGTCTCGCTGGAACCGAACCTTTGGCTGCATAAATGAATGGCTGGTTAATCAGAAAATGCATACCAAATAGCATTTATAGGTTATAAATCAGCTAGAATAACAGGATTTGTATTAGTATGTGTTTTTCTAACAAATATGAAGTCTAACACTCAAATGTCGGTCATTACTTAGCCCAGAGGAGGCAGAAGTATTATTCTTCTCTGTTGTCTTAGGGCTATGGCATAAATTTGATGGCTGGTTAAAGAGGAGGCCGGTTAAAGGGAGGCCAGATAAGAGGGAGTCTACTGTACTGAGAAGATCACTTGGGGAAGTATTTCACTTTGGTGTCATTTGAATACAAGGACAAACAGCTGAAGGCATCTTACAGGGAAATGATTCATTTTTCTGTCATTTAATTGTATACATGGACAAACTACTGAAGGGATCAATGGGGAAATGGTGTCATTCACTGCTTGTGTACGCAGGGTTAAACTACTGAAGGGATCAATGTAGAAATATTTGATTGTCACATCTATGTATGTGGGGTGGGGGGTTAAAATAAATTGCTCTATCCAACTGTTGCTATTTTTACTTTATTGCATTCTGATATCTGAAGTATACTCAGTCAATAAAATTAGCTTTAGTTGTTGGATACACGGGTTGTCTGTGGATACAATTGATTGACATTTTTGTCATTTGTTTAAAGTAAGCACATGTTATTCTGGATTTGCAGAAGTACTGTTTATTTTTCACTTTCTATAACAGTCAAACATTAGCACTTCAGTCAGTAAGTAGCTGTCTGTGGCATTCTGGGCAGGATGTGTGAGTGATAACTGATCACTGGTAGAGTGTTGCACTGAGTACTGTTGCCATATAACAGCATTTGGTTCTCCAGTTGAGTTTTTGGCTGTACATTTCTTCTATGTAAAGTCCTTTTCTCTTTGTGGATTTTATCCATTTGCTTGGGTTTCTTCTCCCAGGCACTAATCAGTATAAAATATTCCTCTGGCCATTTGTTGTTTTACTATTCATCCCAAACTAAGACCACAGTTGTATACAGAAGATACTGTCTTTCTGGAGAGGTAGGAAGGAAAGCACTATTCCCAGAAAGACTGAATATATTTCCTTACTCATGATTTTTTTGTTCTGGCCATCATCATTAAGTCAAATGTTGGACTGTAAAGCAAATTAAACTGGTAGTATGTAGTCAAAATTTGCTAGTATCTGGACTTTTACTTGTCAACAGTGATATTACACATGCACAAGATTGCAAAGAAAAGATACTTGTCATTCAACAGGTATTATAATGCCATTGCATATGCATTTACTAACACTAAGCATTTTTAATTTTGATTCCATGTCTGTAAGCAATATATACACTGCAGGTTGTAGACTGCTAATGTTGAAGCATTTGGAGTGTGGTTATGAACTAGTGAAGAGTTTGCTGTTAGCAGTTTATATCATGACAGGGATGAGATCTGACTACAAAACTAAACACAGCACACTAGTTAGTGAAAAAGATATTACAATTTAATGAAGTAATGTGTAAATAGTATCAGTATTCAGAATAAACAGGAAATGTTTAAAATTAAAACACATGATGCTGTTATTACAGTTTTCTGTTTTTTTTGTTTTTTTTTGGGGGGGGGGTTGGATTAATAACCAGAAGTGCACCTGGTTAAAGAAGCTTTTTTTTCACTGTGAACACCCTATAATCTACTTTTCATTTGATTGACTTCTTATGCTTATGTATCATTCGTACTGTGCTAGAAATCGGTCCATATGAATCAGTGTACTATCCTAGTTAACAAATACGAATATAAATAAATGATTTCTCCCAGGCCTCCAGTAAAAATAGGCTCTGTCCTAGTCAGACTTTCCCAGTCAACAAATGTTAAACAAATACATAAATAACTAAAAATAAAAGTATTTCATTAGTATTATTATGCAGTCTTTTCTTTTTCTGGAAAGAAATTTGCATGAAGTCATATTCATTTTTTTAATGTTCATTTCACACTCCTGAATTTTCCTTAGGATGCAGTCTTGCACATCACTGTGTCTATGACATCACTATCTATCAATGTGGAACTTATTTTAATAGCTACACATTTGCTCATTTGTTCAAATGCTGTCATTTTCTAACAGATAACTTTTTGATACAAATAAAACTTATACTTCACACAGAAATAAATTATGGCAGTCAAGATATTGCTGCTGGGAATATTACCACGCTGACCTGTCTGAAAAAGAAAGGTTTGCTGTATTGAAAAATACATGTAGAGACCACTATGTCAAAGAACATCACAGTATTTTCATATTAGAGCATTCTCCCAGTACCATCAGGTAAAGAAATCACTGCATTGTACTGATGTTAAAACAGTATCCAGTACTGTCCAATATCACTATGTCACTACACATTCCAGTGCCATTGTGCTACAGAACATTCCAGGACCATTACGTGCTGACAGCATGCTAGTACCACGGCATCACAGAACTTTCTAATATCATCCATGACACCGCCCTATTACCAACCCATTACAATTCAGTCCCATTACCTTCATATGACTTCTAATCACAAAAGTAAGCAGCTACTAAAGCTGCTTATAAAATGCTAAAATTGAAGACAATTATTTTTGTTTCATAAAGAGGATAAGAATATAGAGAGAACAATAATATATACATTATCTACAGATGAAACAACTAGAAACCTTATCTTTCCAAGTCTATAGGCAGTATAAATAGCAGTTTAAAGGAGGACATGAAAAAGTGCTGCATGTTGTGTTATAAGACATTTAAAGTGAAAGGAAAATAACTAATATGTGCTTTCTTTAAGAAATCAGAAATTGTGAAGGGTGACAGAATTTATCAAGGGAATGACTTATTGCTCTTATCTTCCTTGCTCAAGAATCAGTGACAAACCCAAACTAATGAGATGACAAGGGCCCAAAATCAGTAACAATTTTAAATATTACCCTAATTCACATAACAAAGTTAACAGAATAGGCTTTACATCGACATACATCTTCTGAAAAAATCAAAGCATGAAACTCTTAACAGCTGACATTATTGCCTGACTCTAATCCTCAGTGATTTACTAGAAAATCAAAAAAATGTATTGGACATGACAAAAATATGAGGCAAATAGGGGATGTTCTGCAAAATGAGGAATGGTTGAGGGTGGTGTTCATGAAGATATTGTCTTTCAAAAATGGAGCTTAAGGAAACAAAGTGACAGACATTGTACATTGTAAAAACAATATATATAGTTCAGAAGAAATGTAATGTATTTTTCTAAGTAAGCAGAGTGGATGGTTTTACCACATCCTGTGAGAAGGTAACATGGTTAAAATGGTAAGAAAATTTCAAGAATGCAGTAACTAGTCATTAAAAGTTTGGAGAGAGATGAAAAGAATGAGTTGTAAGGTAAACAGGATCTGTAGCTTGTCCAGTGTGTACAGAAATGGGAAGATTGGCTGTACCAATACATCCATGTTTGCTATAAAAATTAATATTTCCTTGTTTCATTTCAGATATTGTTTTCCAGATATGCAGATACAATTTCTCTATTTTTTGCCAAAGTATCTGTTTTCTTATCTTACCCCAAGAGCATCCTGGTAGGTGAAATGTTGATCCCCCAAATTCCCCACAGTTGTGTGTGTGTGTGTGTGTGTGTGTGTGTGTGTGTGTGTGTGTGTGTGTGTGTGTGTGTGTGTGTGTGTGTGTGGTCCAACTGTACTAGTATCATGGGACTGCTTAGCCTGTTGTCCAACTGTACTAGTATCATGGGACTGCTTAGCCTGTCTCCTCAGCGGCATAAAATATGCCAAGAACATCATGTGTAACAGTATATCAAGGCATTTGAAGCTGGCTTGGAGCAGAATGAACACACTCTCTATGATATTGCAGGTTTGTGCATGAGCAGTGATTTTCAGGAGTTTGGCAACAATTTGAGGGTTCTTTATGAGCCTTATATGCCATGGTTCCAATGGTTATCCAGCTTTTGCTTTAACCGCAACATGGTATCAGCATGTCGAGAGGTTTTAATGTGTTTGGACATAATATAAATGTGGCCATATTCATGGACATAGCCATAGCGCCTGCACTTACCATCTAGATGGCAATGTGAAATGTTACAATGCTGAAAGTGGTAAAATAGTTAAGATGTGTGTCATATGCAGAATTGTCTGGGTGGTGTGTGAAATATGGTTTTGATCCCACATACAACACACATTGTCAGGTCATAGAACCGTGTTATCTGTTCACTAATCTTTGTAAAAGTGGGCCATGTAGATCCCTAATTGCTACATTTGTGTAATCTATGGCACATAGTACCTCAAGAAGGTGAGTGATGCTGCAGAAGGCATGCATATCATTAGCGTTTTCTTACGATGAGCCAGGAGACTACACATAGTTGTCCATATGCAGAAACACTATGTGAAAAAATTATTGAGTATTGTAAAGACAGAGGACTGTGAAATATACATGATATCCCAAACTGGTCTTTAAATGGTCCCTAAAGCTATTATAGAAGGAGCTTAGTTTTCACAATATGGGAAGGCCATGCATTCCTATAGATTTGTGTGTGTGTGTGTGTGTGTGTGTGTGTGTGTGTGTGTGTGTGTGTGTGTGTGTGTGTGTGTGTGTGCAGGGGGAACATGTCTACCAATGCCCGTACAATGTCCCACTCTATTATAAACTCATCACTGATTGCTTGATTAGTGAAACTTTGATATGTTAACCACTTTTAGTAATGTTGCTACTGGTAATGGATGCCACCTTGCACATACTGATGGGAAGTGGTAGCACTAAGAACTACAATATTCTACTGCAAGAGTGGTGCTGCTTTTCTCACTAGCTGAAACTCTTGACATTTTTGGCATGCTTTAACCTTTTATAGTCAGGTGCATATTAGCACCCAGTTCCCTCCAAATGCAAATATGAATCATGACTATATTTACCTTGCATATAATTGCATATCTTTAGGACACCATCTGCCTACCCAGCTTAATTTGCACGTCATTGTGCAGCCATTTGTGTGGACCTTCTGTTGCACATTTGAACTCATTGTACTGTAGTGTAATATGGGTCTACGAACTGCCACTACTACTCTGTATCAGTCTGCATTTGGTTGATTCCAGTGCAAATGTAAACTGTTTACTAAGCAACTTGTTTATGAGCACTGACCTATATCTCGGAAAGAATGGTAGTCACAGATGGAAGTTAGGTTTGGATATTTCAGAAACAGTACTGGTTGGGTCATGAAATGTACTATATGAGAGAGTGGTACACTGCAAGTCATCACAGGGGTTCAGAGTTGTTTGGGACAAAGCAATGAAAGACTAGTGTAAGTACTATGGGAGGGATAACTGCACAGGGACATAGTCCAATAATTAGGCACAGTTAAACTATATATGTATGTATGTGAGATCAGATCACAAACTAATCTCGCTGGAGGTCCTCATCCCACCCCCACCTGAAATAAAAAAGACCACAGTAAAGAACTTCTCAAAAGCCGACTTCACACTTCTAAAGACTAGTGTGGTCTCCTTTAAGGCCCTCGAGCCGGTGGAAAACAGTACTCAAGCCGCTGAATCACTTACAAATGCCTTCTACCAGCACCTGCAGGACTGCATGGATAAGGCAATCCCAAGCAAAACAAAGACTCTTTGTACCAAAGGCAAGCGTCCAGTCTGGTGGACCCCAGCCATAAACAAACTCTACAACAAAAGGAGGAAGCTACTACAAGATAGAGCAAAATCCTTAAAAGGTAAGACACCCTTGATCACTATAAGTAAAAAACTAAGAGCTCTCATAAAATCATCCAAAGCAAATTTCGAGAGAAAAATAGCTAAAGACTCAAAAGACAATCATAAGGCCTTCTTTAGCTATGTTAGAAACCTGGGAGGAAACTCCCAGATATGCTCAGAACTAGTTCAAAATGATGTGAAGATTACTGATCCTACAGACATTGCCAACATACTGGCTGACAGGTTCAGTGCAAACTTCTCCCCCCCCCAAAAGGAGAGATATCTATACCAAACGATTGCAGCTCCCCAAACATCTCCAGCCCAAGTGAGAACTGCTCTCTCCAAAGCAGAAAACACAGCATCTATGGGACCTGATGGTGTCCCCGGCTGTGTGCTCCACAAACTCAATGAGGAATTAAACCCACAGCTAGGACAGCTGTTTAATCAAAGTCTTACCTCTGGATACGCACCCAGGAGTGGCGCACTGCAACTGTGGTCCCACTTCACAAAGGCAGTGCCTCCACCGACCCTGGAAATTACCGCCCATTAGCTTGACAAGCCTTATCTGCAAAGCCATGGAGAGGATCATAATGGACCTCATAAATAAAGACATAGGGAATTTGCAGACTTTGGATCCAACCCAGTTTGGCTTTGTCAAAGGCAGATCATGCCTTTTAAACTTGGTTGACTTTTTCGAAACAGTCACCAAAGCCATTGATGAGGGAAAGGCAGTCCATACAGCCTACCTCGATCTGGCTAAGGCCTTCGATACAATACCCCACTCGGGTATCATTGAAAAACTCATCAGCTTAAATGTTAACCCATACATCACAAGATGGGTTGCAAACTGGCTGAGTGACAGAACCCACAGGGTCAGAGTTGCTGGCGCCATGTCAGACTCAAAGCCTGTCACAAGTGGTGTCCCACACGGCTCAGTCCTGGGCCCACTCTTGTTTGGCATCTACTTTTCCGAAGTACAAGCAAACACAGGAGGGTTATGGCTGACAAAGTTTGCAGATGACTGCAAACTGGGCGCGATAGTAGAAAACACATCTGACACAGATATCCTTCAGAAGGGTCTCACAGAAATGGATAACTGGTGCCAGAGCCACGGCCTAAAGTTAAATGCCAAAAAATGCATAGTCATACCCTTTGGGAAAAACAAGGTTACCCCTAGCTACCAAATAGGTGGCAATCCACTGAGCACAGAAGAAATTATCAGGGACCTGGGGACCCAGGTTGATAGTAGTCTGTCATTCGACACCCATGTAGCTAAAGTAGTTAGGAAGACCTTCTACATTGCCCACCTTATCATGAAGGGATTCTCATCTAGATCAAGGGAGGTCATAGTCTCCCTTTACTCATCACTCATCAGACCAATGATTGAGTACAATGCCCCATTCGGAATGTATCTGACCCGACACTTGCAGCAGCTGGAGAGGCCACAAAAGTTCCTCACCAAAAGGATAAAGGGTCTCAAAAATCTGTCCTATGCTGCCCGACTGAAAGAACTCCAGCTCTATTCAGTCGCTTACCGCTTGCTCAGAGGTGACCTTTGCCTAACATACAAGGCCATGTCAAACCCAGATTTGATGAATATGCTTCACCTCAAAAAATCTAGATCCATCAGAGCCACAAGGCCGGGAGACTTAAACCTCGACACGGCTATTAATAGGACGTGCTGGAGGGATAGATTCATCACCCAAAGACTCCCTATGCTGTGGAACAAAATCCCGGTACATGTGAGGCAGAGCACCTCGCTGGCCTTGTTCAAGAGAAATCTTGACCAATGGATGGGAGATCGCAGATATACCCCAGGGATTACCTCAGTGTCACTGCTCGACAGAGGCACAGCAAAATAATGGGTATAGTTCCCCATACTAAAGGGGTGGCGTAAGCCACAAAACGATGGGCTAGGCTTGTAAATGCCCTCGGGCAGATAGCCTAGTATGAACCTATGAACCTATGAACCTATATGAGATTTCTGATCTCTTTGTGTGTAAGACTGATGATTAATCACAGCAAATGGGTAATTTAGCCACTGAGAACTTCGAAAAATCAAAGTTCATTGCATAATAAAAAAATAAACTGTTCATTAATCCTGTTTAAACCCACATTTTCTTACTTGAGCTGAGAGATAATGTGAGTGAAATGGCTAACATACATTGTTTGTCATCTTGCCTATTGTCTTTCTAGAAGTATCACCAGTACTGCAGTATCTTCGCATAATGTTTTATAATTTATTTACTGTTTTGCAGGTAAGAAGACTAGACCCACAAGAGTCCATTTTCAGCCAAACTTATTTACAAAATAAAAAAATACAAAATAGTATAGTAACTGCTTATACAACAGGAATACTATATAATGAAAGGCAAACTATGCAGCAGAATGACAACAGTAATACATATTATGTAGTTATTAATACTACTAGACGCAAACTGCTACTTGACTAAGACTAAGCTCTCTGTAAAGTATTCTGTTCAAACAGACTGTATAGAACTGAATTTTTCCAGGAAGCTTGGGCTCAGTTTCACTTTCATTTTGAAGTTAAAAAAAAAAAAAAAAAAAAAAAAAAGCATAATCACCAGTGCCATTCACATACATCAAAGGGAAACACAGAATCATCCCACTTTCTACTACTGCTTTTATGAAGTTGCAGGATGTTAGCAGCAGACCACACCAAGGCCTTCTCCCAGTACACCTTTAGCTATAACTACTTTTCTCCTGGTTGAAGAGCTAATACAGAGTTAAATGGGGTTCATACTTGCACAGTGGTGAAGCTTTGTGTCTCACAGCTTCAGAGTCCTCGGCTCAATGCTGATCTGCATGATCTTTCCATGATTGAGTGTCTAAATACTTCGGCTTCCTCTCACCTTCTAAAACATTTATATTGAATGGTGACTTTAAATTGCCAATACATACTGCACTTATCCTTTGCCATTGCTGTCTGCATCATGGAAGGAAATGGTTTGAGAAAGGGCTGCTTAAAGTACAGTTGTGTAAGTAAATTTACCATAACAGTAGATGTTTGAATGATCATTGCTGCAGAAGCCTGAGCTATATGGGTTATATCAGGAGGTAAAAAGAATATATAAGAGCCGGTCAGCTTTCTAAGCTTCAAGGCACATTACACACTCAAACTGTCTTGCAGCTTGAGCTGAGTTAAGTAAAAGACAAGTTTGGGCACCAAACCCTTCAGACCTTTCCCACCAACAGACAGAAGGGGGCTGAGTCCTGAAAGGTTGATGCTAGGAAGAAAAATAAATAAATAACCACACCCTGGCATAAACAACACACCATAAAACAAAGTGGGGGGGAGGATTACTGCAGTAGTGATCATTCGAACATCTACTGTTATGGTAAGTTTACTTATACAATTGTACTGTGCTCAGCATACTGATCATTGCTGCAGTAGCCTTAATTATATGGTAGATTACCCTAGCTTACTACATTTGGGAGGATAAAGGAGAAGAGTCCCAAAGCATGATTTAGACATAGAGAAGGAATCAAACTCATAGTGCTTTGTAAAAGTATGCAGAGGACTAAGATGTAGTTTCTGGAGTACTTCTAGAATCCAACAGTTTCTGAGAAGCCATTGATGAAGTCAAGGCCATGGTAGATTGGCCTCAACCCTGCCTGGAATAATTTTCATGTGGTGAGTATTAACAAAAGGTAATAGCCTTAGACAACCATTTGGAAACAGTCTGCTTTGACACAGATTTTCCCTTCTTTTTACCTTCACAAGAAATGAACAACTGATCCAAAGATCTGAAAAAACTTACTTCTGTCAAGATAGTACCCAGGTTGTCTGTGTGCAGCCAAAGTATGGAGTATCCTTTCTCCCTCAATTTTGGTTCAGGAAAGAAAACAGATAGATGAACAGATTGGCTTAAAGTAAACTTGGATACCACTTTACTACATAAATAAAGGAAAGGATTAATTCTCAAAGAAAGCCTTTTCCTGTGAAAGATAAGATGGGGTTGACTCACCAAAAGAGTCTGCAACGCAGATACCCTTCTTGAAGAGATCATAGGAATCAGTCCTTGGTTTTGGGAGTTTCCGGAATTTTTCTTGGATCTCTCATGTAATTTCTTTTTATACATACGTTTACCTGTATTCTGTTGAGACATTTACTTTGTTTCTTACAAAAATTGAATGAGGGGTTAGAGAATCCATTGGAAAAACTTGGAAAAGGAGGGTTGAAAAATCTTATAAATTCCCTGTATCACCTTACCCCTTTTGTCACACTTTTTGATCACCTCTGCCTCAGAGGACCCAAACACTAAATGTGTATCCAAAGGAGAATTTCAAATCACATTTTTAACATCATCTGAGAGATTCTGAGAATGCAGCCATACAAAAAATAGTACCAGTGGCCATGCCTCTTGAAGTATCAACAGAGTCATCCCACTGTAAACAATGAGTTTTGACTTGAACAACAGAATCAATTAAATTATTTAAAGCAGATTTCCTTACAAGAAGGAACCATAGATTCCACATACTTTCACAATTAGTCAGAACAAACCTTAACATATGAGGCTGACAATTCAAAATTCTAGAAATCAAAGTAGCAGATGCATACACTTTTCCCATACTTATCAATGATCTTCCCATCCATATCAGAAATAGTAGGATTGGAATTAAAACAAATGGAAGAAAAACCACACCGGAGGCATAGAAGAAATGTAGTAAGCGCTTTTGTTTACTAAAATAAGTAAACTTCTTCAGACAATTTTTCAAAAGAAATGAATGCCCCTAAATACAATAATTTGTCATGACATCATTTCCTTAATGTAACACCAAGCCTCAATTTAAAGTGCCAAGACACTTTCCCCCTCACTGTGGGATGTTTAAATGTGAGGCCTGCCGTTGGTGCAAGCACATTGATGTGACCACCTTTTTTACAATTAATGGTATTAAACATCACATTAATGATAAATTTAATTGTAATAATAGGGGGGTGGTTTATCTGGGCTTATGTTCTAAATGCCCCATTTTTTACGTAGGCAAAACTGAAAGACTCCTCAAGAATAGAATATATGAGCATTTGTATGCTATTGACAAAGGGAATGTAAATAATGCATTGGCTAGGCATATTTTATTGTTTCCAAAGCATGATTTAACATTTTTGGTCATTGAATAAATTCCTGATAATATCAGGGGAGGACCAATGGAATTGAAACTTGAGGAGAAGGAACTTATATGGCAGTTGAAATGAAATGCCTTGGTTCCACCTGGATTAAATGATGTAGCTTCTATTAAGAGTGTTTTAAAATTAAAAGCTTTACTTAGGTAGAGTTATATATTTACATATTTTTGTTTTTGTAATTTAATTTGAATGTGTCTTATGTATAATGTGGATTACCTTTTAGGGAAAGTGTCTTGGAACTTTAAATTGAGGCTTGGTGTTACATTAAGGAAATGATGTCATGACAAATTTTTGTATTTAAGAGCATTCATTTCTTTTGTAAAATTGTGTGAAGAAGTTTACTTATTTTAATAAACAAACGTGCTTACTACATTTCTTCTGTGCCTCCAGTGTGGTTTTTCTTCCATTTGTTTTATTTTCTGGCAGTTTTGACTTTTTACCAAGTTTATAGGATTGGAATTAACTCAGTCTTTACCATCAGAAAGATTAACTAAAGCCATAGCTGCTGAACCTTGTCTGGAAAGAGTGTATGAAAACTAGAAAGATGGAGGAACTTTATACATCTTATCTGCCTTTTTAGGGGCAGCTGGCTGACTTAAAGGAAAATTGCAGGCAGTAACACACAAATTCTCCAAAGCTGAAAGAATTGGAGCAATGGCTGCATGTTCTGGAGATTCCTTTAATAACGTCTCATAGTATTTTCTGAGGGACTGAGAAACCCCAGTGTTCTCCCACTGAAAATACTGGCAAGTTCTAGAAACAGCCTCAGAGAAAGAGAACTCCCCACACAGGGAAAGCCAAAAACTGAGGTCTTCTCTGAGTCTAAATCAGAAATTTGAGGAGAAAAATTTGATCCTCCTGTTCGGATTCAGAAACTTGAATCTCTTCATAAGAGGAGGTATCCCTCTTTATTTTACCAGAAGCTAATTTATAAGAAGGATCTTCCTGAATTAAACAATGAGCCAGACCCAGTAAACTACTCCTGTCTAGGACGTTTGAGGAGGAGTGGATACAAGCTTAGTTTTCTGTTTCTTTCTGACAGTAAAAATGGGGCCAATGTCAACAGCTTCCCCAGGGATGGGTAGAACATTCTGGCAAAAGAGGGAAGTCTTCCCTGTTCCCTTTCCCAGGACTAACAAGACTGACTCACCCTTGACCACTGAGGGGACCCCAACAGTCTCAGATGATGTGGCTGATCCCAGCTTGAAAGCAACTGTAGGTGCAGCACCAGAGTGATCTGGGTAAAAGAAGAGCGGTCTGAGGTACAACAAATAGCAACAAAGAGTCACTCACGTGCTATTGAGACAAATTACTAGGGTGCTATGATGGCAAAGGTTATTTGCTTAACTTTTTCTTTTTGTGGCTGGAAGAAGAACCAATAGACTGTTCCACAGACAAGTCAAAAATGGTACCTGTTTTCCTGGGAAAACAAGCAGCAAATGCTGGTAAAAACTAAAAGTCACCTTATTCACAGACAAATACAGTAAAACATTCTTTAAAACACTTTTTCAGCCCCACAAAGTAAAATAAACACATTTTCCATGGTACAAAATGGTTTCCAATTAGTTTAAACAACTTTTAAGCTGACCTGAAAAGAGTGCTCCCATTTAAAAGTACAGTACAGTCTCATGACAGAATGTTAAAACACAAACTTTAAGCTTTAAAATAACTTTCCTGAAGAGGAAAGTATTAATAATGAACAAAAATGATTGAAGAAGGTTTTTTTTTCCCGAAAAGGGAACTTATCTACCCAACTAAGGAACAGCACATGCTCACCATTGATCTTGAAAGCTTCAGAGGAGCATACTCTGGCAGCAGTAAAGCTCTGAACAGCTTGGCATCCAAACTTCTCTTTCGGTCAAGTCCATTTCCAGCTACCAGACAGTTTGGGCTCATGAAAGGTGCTTTGAAGCTTTGGAAGGTGGATGTTTTTTATATCTTTGGCAGGATATAACCCATAGAACTATGGCTACTGCATCAGTGATCAATATGATGAGCATCTAAACATATCACCACAACTGTTTGACATAAAAAGTCAACACACTAAAGTGTGACCTCCAGCAAAAATTTAAAGTGAACATTAGAAATGATTTATTTGTGGAGGATGGGTGGTTGCTCCTTAATGTCCTATAGTCCTGCTATTTATATATTCTTACTCTGAGATCACTATGTTTTGGAGTAAGACTTCTCTGAGCCACCACATTCTCAGAAGTAATATGAAATAAGACTAAACTGCACTTTTGTGCACTCACTTATTAATGCTGAATATTTGTCTGTCAAAGTTCTACCTTGCTATGCTTAGAAAATCTACTTAATTTACCCAGTTAACTCATTCCCTCCAACACAGCTTTAGACGTTTGTAGTCTAACTTTCACTGGATACACCTTGAGACTTTTGACAAAATGAAGTTACATCCTCACAGTTAAAAAAGTCCATAGTTTTAGAACCTTAAATGTTACTAAAGACATAGACAAGACTATACAAGATAACATCCTGGAATTCCTACACATCCAACGCTATTAACAAAACCCATTATCATATAACAGCTAACTATAGGACCCCTTTTACGTCCCCCTCAGCCCACACCTCTTACCTAACTAATATGGAGTCTCTATGCATTAAGCCAAATGCCATTCTCCTAAAAGGCATCAACTACCGCTTCATTAACTGTGAGACTTGGACATCCTGAAATATATATGCCCAGAAATTTCTGGATTACATCAATACCAATGGTCTGGACCAGTTAGCAGCACCTCAATAACAAGAAATAAAACCCAGGACTTGGTCCTTACCAATGCAGGTCATCTTTGTTTCTCACAAATTTTAAACTCCTACCTGGTCAGACTGGACCACAAATCAGTCACAGTCACATTCACTTTAAGACTGAAGCCAGAAGCATCTGCCAATAACTTGGTTTTCAGAGATTATGACAAGGCTAATCAACTAAAACTGAGAGATGACCTTGCTAAATTCAAAAGCCCCTTGCATACTGACAACCTCACTGCTTATGCAGAATCCTTTTCCATCAAATTCTACTCTCAAGTAAATAGCTGAATAGCTGTATATGTACTCTCAGAACTAAATAAAAAGACACATTTAAAAATCCCTATGTGAGGCTTTAATATAAATAGGCCCTACAATAAAAGATATAGCTCATTGCACCCAAAAATAAATTTTACTCTCAAGTTGCCAATAACACTCTTGCTAAACTTATCAAGGAACTCTGGATCTTGATCAAACCAACTAAAGACAAATATTAGGAAAAAATAGCCACCTGGGCAAATAATAACCAGAAATCCTTCTTTGATTATCTTACAAATCTCAGAAGCACTGCACAGAGATAATAGTAAAGGATATTACAAACTCAGACCCACAGGATATAGCCAATATACACGCAGTCAAATTTATAGTTCATAGGTGTTTACTAAGCTAAAAACCACAAGAGCCTTTTTAAGCCTAGCCATGAATCCCAAATCTCTGACAAGTTCTGGTACCCTTGACAAGTGTAAGCAGGGACTTGGGAGATGAAACATTTACAAGCAGGGGCCTGGGAGATGAACCAGTTACAGGTTGTCTGTGTCCATTAGAGACATAGGTGCCAAGCCAGGAATATATTTCCTGTTTACCATCCAATTGTCCAAGTTATACTTGAATTGGGTTAAGGAGGAGCTCTGCTTCACATGGATGGGGAGCCTGTTCCAGAGACAGGATAGTCTCTGGAACACATACCTGCCTCTCCAGCAGGTCCTATTTATATCACAGGCAAGGTTTAAGTCTTTAGAATGGGTAATTTTGGTGCTGTTTGTTTTGATAATATACAGGAGGTCCATCAGAGTGGGGTCTGATAATGCCCTCTATGCCAGACAGTTATCACATCAAACTTCACACCCTGTCCCCTCCTATATTCCCATATCACATATGTCCTATCTACACCTCCCCTCAAATCCCCCAAATAACAAGTCCTCAAAACACTATCCAAGATCAAGAACATTATTCTATGGGGCCAGATAACATACAGGACTACCTACTGGTTAGCCAGAAACATAACATGTCCGATACCCTAAAGTAGTTATTCAGTATTAGCCTCCAAACAGGCTTCATGCCAAATGAATGGAAGACAGCAGCAGTCCTCCCCTTGTACAAGGCTGAGTGCCAATGACCCAGGTAATTATCCCCCCATCCCCCAAGGGATCTTAATCTATTTTGCAGCATGAGGGATAGGAATGTATCACAGAGAATACCTCCTCAATGAAACCATCTTCCACTCCACATAAAGTGAAATACTTCTCTATTCAAACATAATTTGGATGAATGGATGGAAAACCACCAATCCACTCCTGGTTTAGCATTTATGTCCCTCATGGATAGGGGCAACAAGTATATATCCCAGCATATCCTTGTTCTGCCTGCCTCAGCATCATCTGTATGCAAAATATAAGGGATAAAGACTACCATGGGAATGTAAAGCTAGACTTCTTAAGATCCTCACAGATCAGTAATCAAGCAAGTACTTATGAAACTAATACAACCAATCAATCAGCATGCTTAGAGGAGGTAGGAAGATATCAAAGTACACAGAGAAAACCCAAGCAGATACATGGAGCGCATACAAAGTTCTGCAAAGTTATAATCCAGAAAGGAAACCAAGGATGCCTGCTTAGCACCCATGACACCAGATGTCACTGCTGTTCTCAAAGAAGCATTCAACTGCATCATTAATATATTTGGTTATACATGAGTCCACATTGCCTAAACAGAAACAACACATTTAACCATCTTCTCCTTGGTGTCTGCATTTGTCAGAGTTTTCGGTGTCCAAAACATTTGTTTTATGAAACCTAAAGCTCTTTTACTAGCTTAGAGAATGTTATATCCTTTCCCACATCTGCCCAGCATTACGGATTCTTTCTGTTGGTAAATGTTCTAGATCAAGTAAAAATGTAAACTGGCTACTCTGTAAGGATTCAGAACAGCTGTTTTTTTTTAAACACCTTTATCGAGATATCACTTGTGACATAGGCAAACTTACATTTATATAAAAGTAATGAAACCATATTAACAAGTTCACATTTACAAATGTTACATATCACATATATTGTTATTTAGCATATAACGAAAGCAACATTACAGAAATTGTTCAATTCCTGCCTTCTCTTAGACCTCATTCCTCCTCCAAAACATTTTTTGCACGTATAGTTCCCACAATGTCCATTTTTCTGTGTTCATAGGTTCATACTTTCAGTAAGTAGTAGGATAGCTGCCCTTGTGGGCTATTTTAAGCATAGCTAGTTTCCCTTTTGGTGCTTGAATGAAACTATCCTATTTGGTTAGAGACTGGCCTTACCCATCCTATGGTCAATACTTATGTATTACTCCTAGTGAGACTACCTGGATCATACAACATTGAACTATGACAGACAAAAGCGCTCATTACTTTGAATAAAATGGACAATGTAAAGCTCAAAGACGAATTACTTTGTGTTTTCATTGCTTGATTTTGAGAATTTGGACATTCTATTTCGGATAGCTGTCTACCTGCAAAATATCTACAGCAATACAACAATGGGTTAATTTGAACAAATAAGCTTTTCCTTTTATTTTGTTGGTCCTGGGAAGAACCATCCACTCCACCAGGATTGGAGAACCTATAAAAAGACCCATTCCACAATAGGTAGCCTACATTTTGTATAATTATATAACAATAAGGATTAGGGGAAGGGATGGTCCTGGATCATCTAAAAATGGTAACCATTTGAAATGTAAAGACTCACTAGAGTGAGTTCTGAAATACGGAGACTGAAAGGCTGAAAAAACTGACTTCAATATACTAAGTCCAAGATACCAATTCTAGGAATAATCCCTTTTATCTCAGAAGCATGGCAATTTCAGAGTTGGTATATGTAGATCAATATGTGTGTATATACCGTTAAGAAGCTATCTAAGGACTTGCACAAGTGGATAAATACTGAGCATGTGTGAGCCTGACTGCCATTTTGTAGTTAGCTGTTGAGATGTAAGCATGTATGTATGTAAGCTCTGTTTGTTAACTAGTTAGTTCGTATTTAATGATGCTGCTATCCATCCTGATGTGTTTGTATGTATTAAAGCATAAAAACAAAACCCCAAAGTCTTCTCTTCTGTTTTATGTATTAGAGATGAACGAGTGACAAGGTGTCACAAGTGGCATGTCAAGAGGACATTGTGCCAGAAGTGGCATATCTAAAAAGGACATGAAGTCAATAGAAGCATACCGAAGGGGCATGAGGTCAGAAACGGCTTGGCTGAAGTGACTTAAGGCACTTGTTTAGATGCTGGTAGAATACACAGGAGTGGATCATCCCAAAAATGTGCATACTTCGCAAAACAGGTCAGGAATGAATTCTAGCTACTAAAACTTGCTCAGCACTATTTCTTTTTACATAATATGAAACCAGGCATACAGAAAGTACAGTTGTGTACACTTACCATAAATGTAGATGTTCGAGTGTATTCACTGTTGCAGTCATCACACTTGGGTTATCTGCATGCAGGTAGCCCTCAGTCGGCCCGAATACCAGAGACTTAGTATTTCTGTGTCGATTACTATTGCTCCAGGTCTGATGTCACGTTGTTAGGGGTATAAAAACAGGCAGCCGACACCATTACATCAGATTTTCTTGCCCCAACTGTCAGGAGCCTCCCAATAGGGAGCTAAGCTATTGTGGGAAAAATACCACCAGTAAAAAGTAAATACCAATACCCCTGTAAGGGGTGAGTAACAGACATAGAGAGAGAGAGAGAGAGACAAGGGGGCTGGAGGGAAACCAGAACTGCAACAGTGAATACACTCGAACATCTACATTTATGGTAAGTGTACACATCTGTACAATGTTCTTTGTGTTTCACTGTTGCAGTCATCACACTTGGGTTGATTCCCAAAGCTGAAGAAAGGGTGGAGGCAGTCAAGAAGAGTTGGGGCTGGCTAGTATGCCCTGCAAGACTGCTGTTGCAAAACCTGCCCAGGATTTGGAAAAGATAGGCAAGTGGTAATGCTTGGTGAAGGTGTGTACAGAACTCCAGGTAGCAGCTTCCAGAATGTCCCTGGTAGGGACTCCCCTGAGGAATGCTGTAGAGGTAGAAGTTGCCCTAGTGGAATGTGTTCTGACCCCCTGAGGGGTTGGTTTCCATGGTGTTTGTAGCAAAAATGGATACAGTGTGCTATCCATTTGGAAATTGTTTGTTCTGAAATTGCCTTGCTCTCTGCCCTTGGTGCAAAACTGAGTAGTAACTGGTCAGATTTCCTGAAGGCCTTTGTACTATCCAGGTAGAATCTGAGCTGTCTGTGCATGTCCAAAGAGTGCAGGATCCTTTCCTCTTTATTTTGAGGATTAGGGAAGAATGTTGGCAAATGGATAGATTGGTTGAGAGTCACACTGGACACCACTTTAGGCATAAAGGAAGGGTTAGTCCTGAGAGAGACCCTGCTTGTAGCTCAGACACTCTTCTAGCTGAAGTGATGGCCAGAAGTAAGGCTGTTTTCCAAGAGAGGAATTTTAACTCTGCTGACACTGCAGGCTCAAAGTGGGGTAGCGTGAGCTTTTCCAGTACAAAGTTAAGGTCCCAAGCAGGGGTCGGTGCTCTCCTTGGTAGCCTTAAGTTGTTTGCCCCTCTCAGGAACTGTTTGATGAAAGGGTGAGAGAAGAGAGGTGGCTCAATTTTGTAATGAGCTGAGATGGCAGAGGCATGGATCTTAATGGAGTTGAAGGATAGGCCTCAGTGGAGTAGATCTGCTAGGTAATCCAGGATTAGAGGTAAGGAGGGCAGTGCTGTGTCCTCTCCTTTAGACTGCATCCAGGAGCAATACCTTTTCCACTTATCAGCATAGGATTTCCTTGTACTGAGTCTTCTAGCTTCAAGAATGACATCCAGCACCTGCTTGCTTAGGCTGGTCACTGGGGGAGAATTCACGGAATAAGTCAGGCTGCAAGATTCAGGGTTTGCAGTTGCGGATGCATGATCTGTTCCCCCCTGCTGAGTGAGGAGGGTTGGGATCTGGGGTAGGTGCCAGGGTGGCACCGGTGACAGACTGCGCAGTTGTTGGTACCAGTGCTGGTGTGGCCAGTCAAGGGCAATCAGGATTGTCCTTGGTCTGTCCTGTCTTATCTTGACTAATATTCCTGAGAGAAAAGGCAGAGGGGGGAATGCATAGATTGAGAGGTTTTCCCACTGGAAGGATAGGGCATCCACTTTCCAGGCCCTGCTGTGAGGTGTCCTGGTACAGAATTTGCTGAGCTGGTGATTGCTGGGGGAGGCAAAGAGGTCCACCTCTGGGGTCCCCCATTTCTGGATTAGAAAGCTGAAGGTGCTGGGTTCTAATTGCCACTCATGTGGGTCTAGGAGATTTCTGCTTAAGTCGTCTACCAGAGAGTTTTGTTTGCCTGGCAGGAATTGAGCTTGCAGATGAACATGCATGTCCAAGGCAGTGTTCCATAGGTTCCCCCCTGATTGTTGATATACCACATAACTGTGGTGTTGTCTGTTTTTATTAGCAGGGGTCCTGGTGAGAGTAGGGATCTGAAAGCTGTTAGAGTGTGCTGAACAGCTAGCATCTCTTTTTGGTTGATGTGCAGATGAATTTGACTTGGGCTCCAGTGGCCCTGAATGCACTTGTCGTCCAGGTGTGCCCCCCAGGAATAGTCTGATGCATCTGTGGTTAGGGTCTGGCTGGAGTGGGATTAAGTAAAGGAAAGTCCTTTGTTGTGGTTGCATGCTGCGGCCACCAAAGAAACTCTGTCCTTAGACAAGGTATGATACGTATGATGGTTTCCAAGTCCTGAGAATGTTGGCACCAAAGACTTTTTAAGTACCATTGAAGTTTCCTCATATGCAGTCTGGCATATGGAATTAGTAGGATGCAAGAGGCCATTAACCCTAGGGCCTGCAGGATTTTCCTTGCGGATAGCTGGGCTCTGGTGGCCATTTCAGTGAAGTAGCCTGTCAGATAGGCTTGTTTTTCTGGAGGAAGGAATGCCATCTGGGATGCTGTGACCAAGCTTGCTCCCAGGAATACAATCATTGGACTGGGGACTAGTTTTGATTTCTTTTTGTTGATAGTGTACCCCAGGGAGGTAAGAAGGTTCTTTACAAAGGTCAGGTGTTGCAACAGCTTTTCCTGACTGTCTGCCTGAATCAGGCAGTCATCCAAGTATGGGTAAATTTGAATTTTTCTCTGTCTGCAATAGGCAATGGCTGGAGCCAGGAATTTTGTGAAGACTCTGGGAGCAGTGGATAAGCCAAAGGGAAGTGCAGAGAACTGATAATGCATAGATCCTGCCCTGAAATGTAGGTATTTCCTGCATGAGTCCCTGATAGGGATGTGCAGATAGGCTTCTTTTAGGTCTAGGTTGGCTAACCAGGCATCTTTGGACAGCAAAGGAAGAAGCTGCTGAAGGGTGAGCATTTTGAATTTTGGTACCACAAGGAAGGTGTTTAGAATGGAAACATCTAGGACTGGGCACCAAGTACCCTCTTTTCTGGGTACCAGGAAACATCTGGAATAGAACCCTTGACCTATATGTTCTGCAGGAACAGGTTGAATTGCCCTTATGGAGCGCAGGGATTGAACTTGGTTTTGTGCCTCTGCCCACTGGTTTGGAGGAAGGTCTGGGAACCCTTTTGGGGTTGGCAGTGAGTGGACGTAAAATTTGTACCCCGTGAATACAATGTTGAAGACCCATCGGTCTTTGTTGATGGAGGTCCAGTTTTTTGCATGATAGGCAAGTTTTCCTCCTAGGGCACAAGCAGTTGGGCAGAAGTGAGGAGTGGAGTTGAGAAGTCATTTTGAATTCTTTCCGTAAGGGGGTGGCTTAGCACTCCCTGTTTTTGAAGTGGAGGCACTCCATTGCTTAGATCTCTACATACCCTGAGACTGTAGTCTTGGAGTGGGTCTGCTTCCACTGGGTCTAGTTTGAGATGGCCTTGAGGGGGCTGGAAAGGACCAATGTTTCGAGGGGCAATGCCTACTGAATCTAGGAGGATGCACTTGCAAGAAATCTTTGACTACCTGCATATATTTAACTTTTTCTTCCATCTTTTTTAGAACCTCTTCTGCTTTGGTGCCAAACAGATTGTCCTTCTTCAAAGGAGCATCTAGTAATTTTGATTTGACTTGGTCTGGCAAGGTCTGCTCCTTAAGCCAAGCATGCCTTCTCAGTACAGAACCAGTGACTGCTGCCCTGCAAGAAACTTCTAGGGTGTCAAAGCCACATTGCAAAGTATGCTTGCTGACTTGGCTTGCAGAATGCATAAGCTCTTGCAATTCTTTATTTTCTGCACAGTCTGTAAAGATAGCTAATTTTTGCATAATAATTTGCTGGTACTTTAGCATTTGAAACTGGTAATTCAATGCCCTAATGGCGAGAGCTGCAGGGGTGTATACTTTTTTACCCCATCAGTCTAAAGCTCTGGAATCCCTGTCCGAAGGGGTGGGATTCTTAGCTGTAGTTGCTTTTATACCTTTAGGCCTCTTGGAGATGACCTCTGGGTCAGCAGTAGGATTTCTGAAAAGAAATTTGTGAGAGTCAGGGACCCTGTACTACCTGTCTGGTTTCCAAGGGCAGGGGGTAAAGTATCAGGAGTCAGACTGGATTCCATAAAGACACCATCCACAACATCCAGAACTGGAGGTATTGCTAAAGGTCTATGTTGTGGCAAATCTAAAAATTCTCTGAGTCTCTTTTTTGACTATGGATACTCTTGGCATTCCCAGTGGTAATGCTCTCTTAAAGTATGTAGAGTTTCACCAAAGGAAAAATCCTCTGGAGGTGAAGCAGAAGAAATGGATTCCTCTGCATCTGAATCCTCATAAGCAGATAAAGGCATGTCTTCATATTCAGAAACCTCAGAGTCATTGGACTCTTGGTCTGTTAAAGCTGCTGTGGACAGGTCTCTTTTTCTCTTAGCAGGGGAAGGCTGGTTTCCCCTAATCAGCATAATCAGGTCTTCTGCCATTTTAAGCATTTGATGTTGTGGCAAGGAAGCAGGTGCTTAAGTTTGGGTCGTCATTTTTTTAGGCGTAGCTCGTACTCTTGGCCTTAGAAACTTGGTAGTTTTAGACAGAACTGAAGACGTGAAAGAAGTAGTCGGTTTGTGTCGAATATCGGTAGTGCGAAGAACTTCCTCGGAAGCCGGTGCCTGCACAGTGGTTCCGGACCCATCCAAGGTATAGACATCCTCAGGTTCCGTAGTCAAAGAAGAGTCTCGTGGCATACCAGACTCCGAAAGGGTCTTGGTAATGGCCTGCGAATCCATCGAAGTGTTCATCAGGGGCTGCAAAGGTGCCTCACTGAGTACCGGTGAACTGGTGACTAGTTTAACGGAAGTGTCATTGGCAGTTTTGGACCTGTGCTGTCTGTCTCTGTCTTTATCCTTACGTTTTTTAGGAAGATCGGTAGTCGGATGGCTTACTGAAGCCATTTCGGAATATGGAGATTGAGAGCAAAAGTATTTAGCGATAATAAGGGCCCAATGACGAATAGTTCTGGCGTTGAACAAAGCACAAAAGCAACAGCGAGGTACGTTGTGGTCTGGATCTAAGCAGGTGATGCAGTAAGAATGGAAATCTCGGTGTGGTATTTGCTTTCTATAGGTGAGACAATTGTTGACTTTTTCTGACAATGGTTAGAGCAAGAAAAAAGGATCCCCAGTAGGGTACTTAGCTTTAGAAGACTTCAGGATGATTCAGTTCGGAAACAAAAAATCAGGTAGCGGCTGACTGGCACTCATGCAAACTGCTTCTGCTTCGGGCTCCTCGGCAAGAAAGACTGATGTAATGGCGTCGGCTGCCTGTTTTTATACCCCTGACGACCTGACATCAGACCTGGAGCAACAGCAACTGACGCAGAAATACTAAGTCTCTGGTATTCGGGCCGACTGAGGACTACCTGCAGGCATATAACCCAAGTGTGATGACTGTAACAGTGAAACACGAAGGACATCATTCTAAATAATATTCCCATAAACAGATATATATGATATTGATAAAAATATTCGAGTTACCTCAGAAAATGTTTGAAATAAAGTACAAATTGCATAAAATGAATAAAGTAAAGGGGAAACAATTGCATTTTTGCAAAGCATGTATTTTTGTATTAAGCAAAACTATCCGTGTTATCAGAAGTGTATAAAATGTTCATATGTTTGTGCAGTGTTGCAGTATAGCTATTTTCCAAAGTATAGCCATTACAGGGCATATTTCACAGAGTACTACCATTACAGAGTATATTTCACAAAGTAAAGTATTTAGAAGAGTTTATTGTGCATTTGAATGTAGTTACAAGTCCACAGCACTGTTAGTGGTACATAATTACAAGGGCCATATTTTCAGTGTGTTTGTGTAAACTTTGTGGGCATGACAGATGGATTTTGAAAACCCAGTGCATTTGTGTTTGACAGTAATATTGCTGAGAACTGGAAAGTGCTTGAGCAAGAGTACGACATTTTCATACAAGCTGCATTTTCTGATAAAGATGACTGTACAAAGACATTTATTCTGCTTAATTTAGCTGGGTCAGAAGCTATAGAAAGGGAACGATTCATTTGTCTATGCACCTGCTATCTATACCGGAGAGAGGGAAAACCGTAATATTGTTGTACAAGGGAGGACCCAGCATGCTTAAAACGTAAAATTTAGAGAAATGTGTAATCCCCAGACAAATGTTACAATGGAAAGGTACTTATTTTACACAAGGGTCAAAAGCCTGGTGAAACTTTTGCAGCATATATAAAGCTAAAATGTGCAGATCTGGTGACTTAAGGGATGAATTGATAAAGGACAGACTTATGTCTGGTATAAAAGATGATGCTGTGAGAAAGATTTTGCTTCATGACAGTGATTTAACTTTGAATAAGGCCAGTGAGATTTGTCAGATATATGAGCTCACAGAAAAGTACATGAATATGCTTGCAAATGACAGCAGCTCTAGGAGGCACAGTGATAAAGCTCATGTTGACAATATGCAGCACATTATTAAAAGAAACAGGCCCAAGCACATGGCAGCTGTAACCCCTGCAGCACTCACTGGTAAACCTCAGAACTTTCTAGAACATTTCAGACTTTGCACAGTCTCAGTGAAGCATAAGAGTGAGTCAGCAAACTCAAAGCATGGGCCCCAACCTAGTTTTATTGCCATGAACCTAAAAAGGAAAAATGTTTACCTTTTGGTCAACAATGCCACAAATGTAATAAATGGAATAATTTCAAAAGATTTTTATAAATCAATAGGCCCATGTTCTTTTATTAAAAAGGAACATTTTAACAAAAGAGTTGATCAATTAGAAAGCTATGGAGCAGAATTGCCGCCCACTTTTTATCTTGATGGTGTGTCAGTGCTTCATGAAACAGTCAATGCAGTAGATTTAAGGGCAAAGAATGAAGTATTTTGCACTGTTCAGATAAATGACAAACCTAGAGAGGTTAAAGTTGATACAGGTTCCAAGTGCAATGTTATTTTTGCAGAAACAGTTGCTAGAGTGTGTAAAGGTGAAAGGCTTGATTTGGCAAGGTGTGCAAAACTTGTTACTTATGGATGCGAAGAAATTCAAACCGAAGGCTCACTAGTGCTTTCGTGTTATTCTGCTGGGAGAAGATACAACTTATTATTTTATGTGGTCAGGAGGCACGTCCAGTCATTATTAGGACTAAAAGATAGTTTGAAAATGGGACTGCTTTCATTTATTAAGGAAGTCCAGCAAGTTAGCTTAAAAGACCACTACTCTAACTTTGCCCAGCACATTTTTTCTACCTATGCTGATCTTTTCCAAGACAAACTAGGCAAACTTCCAGTTGTGTACTCCATGACATTAGACCCAGAGGTCATTCCACTTATCAAGCCAGCATGTAAAGTTCCAACAGCCATGCAGTACAGAGTCAAAGCAGAGTTAGATAAAATGGTGCGACAATGTGTGATTTGTCCAGTCAAAACTCCAACTGAATGGGTATCTTCCATGGTGGTAGCTCATAGGAAAAGCCCCGATGACATCAGAATATGTATTGATCCATGAGATTTGAACAAAGAGCTAAAAAGACCTCAACATCTAATGCACACAGTCAAAGGAGTTGCAGCCTTGATGCCAAATGCATATTTACAAATACTAAAATGCATATTCAAATACTAAGAACCTTTGCCTGACTACACTCTGTTTCTCACTGTCCCAAGGGTGTCCCTCAGTAGTGTCACAACTTCCCTTAAACACATTCAAAGGTCCAACAAAAACAAAACATAAAAACCTGAAGCAACTGTGTGCATACAAGAACTCGGAGAGCGGAACCCTGTACAAACTAGTAAAAGCTACTGCAAGTCCTACTTTTATCAACAGACTGTGAGCAGTTCCCTTAAACAGATTCAAAGGTCCAACAAAAGCAAAACAAAACAAAACAAAAAACCTGAAGCAACTGCCTGCATACAAGAACACAGAGAGCGGAATGCTGTACAAACCAGTAAAAGTTACTGCAAGTCCTACTTTTATCAAAAGACTGTGAGCAGTGTTGGGCTATTATAATCTCTCTGTGATACTCCTATTGATTCTTCTGCTGTGCACACTACTGGACTCCCCCTCCCCACTTTTTCCTCCCATTTACTGTAATAAATATATACATTTTTCCAAAGCTTTGCATTTATTTTATATTCTTTTATTTTATTTATCTTATATATTACATTTATTTTAAATTCTTATATTTTATTCTCTCGTTTGTTAATAAATATATAGTTTCCCAAACCTTTACATGTATTTTACATTCTACTTCCCTGATGCTCTACTATATCTGCTTTTGAATTCACATAGATAAACAGATGCCTTTAGGTACTGACCTGGGCTAGCTGGTTGATTGTTTCTCTCTTCTCACAGCTTTCTCCAAGTCCTGGTTCATAGCCTTTCCCCCTTTTCTTGTTCTCCTAACATAATTCTATTGTAAGTTTCCTAACCATGTCAAACCTGTTTTTTCATATCTTTCTCAAAGCCCCGGCTCTTAGCCCCCCTTCTCTCGGTCTTCTAACATAATCTTATTGTAAGCTTCCCAGCCCTGTCAATCCTGTCTATTCCCTCCCTCTTCCTCTTGAGATTTACTTATTCCTCCCCTGAGCTGCGGCTCCATCTTTAAAATACTTAGACCATCTACTCCCTCCTCCAGATTTCCTACCTTACTGATATTTTTCTTCCAGATAGCAACTCCACAGTTAGTTTCAACCCGCTCCGTTCGCCCTCACTGAGCTTGGGCTCACTCTGCTCTCCTGCCCTACTCCCATTCCCACCCACCCGCACATCAGTTACATTTATACTTACTCGAGCTCCTCGCCCTACCCCACAAACCAATTATCCCCCTCCAATTCCCCTCTCATTGCACCACCAACCACACCTCTTCACTTCCCCTCACATTACACCATTAGCCACACCTCCAACCAAACCCACACATACCCAACATCTTAACTCACCTCATTATTACCCCATCAGTACAACTTCTTCGCCACCACCACATCTCGCTATTGCACACTAATTCTCACTCCCTTAGTCACCCACATCCCATACTACAATGTCCATCTCTACTATCACTACTCTACTTAACTTATTACTCTCTTTCAATATCCTACTACATCTAACCTCTCTAAATCATTTTTCTACCTCTTCCTCCCACTGCCCATTATCCCCTCTCTCCATGCAGTCTGAACATACCACTTCCTTCTCACAAATTTCAGCCAGCCTTTACAATACAAGCATATTATTATATACAGAGTAAACATCCTCCCCCACCATCATCGCAACAATAATATTTTCTCTCTAAAATTATCCAATCAAAGTAAAATGGAAACTAGAATACACTACTATCCCATATCCGGTAACAAACCTATTGCTATGCGGAGACACACATCCCAACCTGGGTCCCATCACTTCTCTTCTGGAACACCACAACTCCCATAAATCAATTAACTTCACTACAAGTAACCTACAAAGCATCAAAAATAAAATACCTGGCTTTCATGCATGGATAGCCCACAACAAACCCAATATTGCCATGGCTAAAACCCTATGTTAAGGACACAGAGTTTTTCCCCCGGATTTCACCTGTCTTAGGGCTGACAGACCCCACAAAAAAAGATGAAGGCATCTCTCTACTATACCCCATGTCTTTCACTATTGTCCCATATACAAAACCCATCCCACAGTTCTCCACAGCGGAACTTCTAGTTTCTTTCCTTAAAATGAATAATTGCAAAAACCTCTGTGTGATAGTCATTTACATTCCCCCAGGCAATAACATCCCAATTTTTGAGGAAATCCTTGCCTGGGCATCTACTAACATAAAAAATGAGACTATTATACTGGGAGACATAAGTATCAACTGGCTAGACATATCCCCACACCACTCTAACTGCAATATCAATCTATATAAGTTCACCCAGCTAGTTAACACCACAACCAGGCCTAATGAAATTAATACTAATGGCTCAATCCTAGACTGGATTTTAGTGTCCAACCCAAATAAGATCACGTTAACTGGTACACTCTCCAATAGTATAAATGACCACTTACCAGCCTTTATACAACACGAATGTGCCACAACAATTACTAAACATCAGTACAGGGTTACCAGAGATGAATCCCAGTTCTGTCTATCTGGCATTAACCAAAGGTTGCGTAGCATCAACTGGGATGCACTAAAATCACTTCCTCTTGATGAGGCTGTTGAGTTCTTCAACTCAACCTTCCTCAGCATGCTAGCCAATCTTGCTACCCTTAGACAAAAGAGAGTAAAGGCCAACCATGCCGGTTAGCTAACAAGATCCACTAAGGATCTCATGACACACAGGGACAAATCATGGAAAATCTGGCAAAAAAACAAAAACCCATCTGACCTTGCCCAATACAAACAGCTCCAAAACTAGGTTAAGCACCTAGTACTACAAAACAAAAAAGAACACTACCTTACATTACAAAATCAACAGAAGCAAAACCCAAATAAATTCTGGAGCTCTCTCAACTCTTTATTTAACCCAGGCTCTAGTAATAATCCTTGCCCCGACCCAGATAAAACATCCATTGAAATTGCTGCAACCTTCAACTCCTATTTCATAGATACTATAGCCAATCTAACTGCAACTTTCCCAAGACCAGCTTGTCCTCCACAGATCTCTACACAGCTAACACCAGTACACCCCCTATTCCCAACTTTATTATGTCACCTATACCCACCTTGAATATTATGATTGCTTCTAAAAGTCAAACCATGCAAAAATGCCCCTGACAATATACATGCCAAATACCTTTAAATCTCAGCCAACTCAATTGCTTACCCTATCAGCATACTTCTCAACAGATATATCCAAAAATCCTATATGCCCATCATCTAGAAAAAAGTGCATATCCTCCCTCTACATAAGGGGGGGCCCCGAAATAGACACCATCAACTTCAGCCCCATTGCTATACTATCACCCATCTCTAAGATTCTGGAAAAATGTATTCATTCTGAACTTCTTCACCACCTGACTCATAACCACATCCTCTCCCTCACACAACACAGATTTAGGCCAGGACATAGCACCACCACTGCCCTCATATCCTTCATGGACACAGTCAACCAAGCCTGTGACACTGGTAAAATCGTATCTTCACTATTTCTTGATCTTTCTAAAGCTTTCGGTACTATATCCAACTCTATCCTTCTAACAAAACACTCTAACATAGGTACCTCACCTCAAAGTCTAAACTGGTTCACTAATTACCTCACTAACAGGCAACAATCAACTAAATGGCAGAACTCTTACTCCCCTTTCCTAAACACTACCACTGGTGTTCCTCAAAGCTCTATTTTAGGCCCACTTCGGTTTAGCATATTTGTCAATAACTTCCACACCGCACTCTTTCAAGGCTCAGCCATCCAGTATGCAGATGACTCCACTACCATCTGCACTGCAAACAACTCCTGAGAACTACACCAACTCACCAAAACGCCCTCACCGCCACTGAAATTTGGATGTCTAATAATCATCTTGCCCTGAACCCCAACAAAACCAAACTAGTAATCTTTGCCCCCAAAATGTCCCTACCCCTACAAAAAGAGAACATCACCATTCAATCCCTAAATGGCACCATCACTGACAATGTACCTAGCACAAAACTCCTAGGTGTCATCATAGACGAAAACCTCACATTCGACCTGCATATCCAGTCCAATGTCAAAAAGACGCATCAAAAGCTTGGCACTCTCTACAGACACAAACATCTACTCAATGCATCAGCCTGACTTTCCTCTTGCCTCTTCTTTTCTATTACCCTCTCTTTTATATGGTGCCCCCCTCCTCAACAACATTCAGTCTTCTCTAAAGTCCAAACTAGACTCATGCTACAACTAAATTGCTAAGTTTGTAACTAATGCTTCCTACTCATTCCACCACTGCTTATCATTACACAACTTAAAATGGCTTGAACTACCCAACTATCTCACCTTTATCCAACTAACTATAGCTCAAAAACTCATTCAAAATCCATCCATGTGCCCTGCTCTATCTTCTATACTTACTTTATACCATCCTAACAGACCACTCTGATCCAACAACCAACTGTTCGTAAATGTAGAAAAACCCAAACTTTTGGCTGGACAGATACGGTACTCCTTTACCATTGCAAAACTTTGGAACTCCCTCCCCCCAACACCTAAATCCACCCGCTCACTAACCCTCTTCAAGACATCTCTGAAACAACACCTCTCCTCATCTTGGCTGTGCACATGTGCTAACACCACATCTCATATAACCTAACTTCAACCATCACAACTATTCTCATCCCCACTCTATTACCCTGAGATCCTCCTTTCACATCCACCTGGCTTTTTACTTACTCTGCCTCTCCATCCTGTCCACTTCCCTCTTCTACTAACCCTCATAATTCTACCATTGATCCCTCCTGTCTACTTCCTTCTCTTCCTACCCCTTATAGACCTACCATTGAACCAGGCGAGACATTCAGGTACTCTCGCAGCCTACATTAATATTATACCACCACTTATGTCTACAACAATATCCACCAATTTTGCTGATTCCTGCAAAAGGACTCATATAGCCTATCGCTCAGCTATTACACCTCCTAAACATGTGAAATGTTTAAGTACCTAGTCTCTAATTAATTTCTATATCTGCTTTGCACCCACTGCATGAAGTGTCATATGTAAATTTTGCTAGCTGAAAACTAATCATATGGAATGTTCTCATGTATATACTCAGTACTGCTTGTATAATATATTTGATTTGAGAATGACTACTTATATACTTATTATTTTCACCAATTGTATAAGCTGCCAATAATATGTACTAAATGTCTTTATTAATGTAAATTCTGTATTGTATGTGAGGTGTCTTATATGAGGAGCTTTTCTCCCTGGGACTCCACTGAAAATGGGCAGTTCTGGCCCAGCTGCACTATCCCTGAAAACAAATGCAAACAAAATAAATAAAATGCTACTATTTTTTTTTTGTCTTAGATGCAAAAAGTTCATTTTGGCAAATTAAGCTTGCCAAAAAAAACTCATTGCTCACTACTTTCACTACTCCGTTTGGCAGGTACAGATTTTTGACAATGCCATTCGGAATAAATCTTGCAAGTGAAGTCTTTCAACATGCAATGGAGAAAATTTTTTCTGGGTATCTTTATGCTATTATAGTAGACGACATACTGATAGGAGGTCATGATCAAGCAGAGCATGACAGAAAACTCAGAAAAGTTCTAAAAAGGGCAAGTCAAGTGAATCTTAAGCTGAGTCCACACAAATGCAAATTCAGGGTACAAAAAGCTACTTATGCTGGTCATTTATTTACGAGTACAGGCTTACGACCTGACCCTTCAAAACAAACAGTCATTTTCGAGATGCCAGCTCCAGACAATGTTCAAGTCCTGCAATGTTTTCTTGGCATGGTCAACTACCTAGCCAAGTTCATTCCAGACTTGAGTCAACTTTCAGCACCACTCAGAGAGCTGACACATAAATATGTACTGTGATCTTGGTTAGAGCAAAACCAAAGAGAATTTGATGTCCTGAAACACAGAATTGCTAGTCCACCAACTCTCAGATACTATGATGTTCACAAAACAGTTACACTTTCCTGTGCTGCTTCAAAATTTGGTCTTGGTGCAGTCTTCTACAAGAGGATCAACCTGTTGCCAGTGCATCGAGAACTCTTATCCAAACTGAGAAGCAGTATGCCCAGTTGAGAAAGACCTTTTAGCAATTGTGTCTGCACATTTGAAGTTCCATGATTATGTTTATGGTAGACCTATCCAGATCAAAACAGACCACCAACCATTTATTACTATCTTGATAAGGTCAATGCATTCAACTCCAGCCAGACTGCAAGGAATGATGCCGAGATTGCAAAAAAAGAAGTTATGTCTTACCATAACGTTCCATCTGTGTTGTTCATCTTCTTTCATTCATCACTGATGGGTTCCGAGCCCTCAGAACCGAGTCAGCCTATTACCAAGCTCATACCAGCCAAAAACTCTCGAGCTATGCTTCAACCCACAATGCCCTTCTCCCTGTTATCAGAGATCGAGTTTGCCTGTGATAGACCAGGAAAGCAGAGGCCCCTTCTGTGCAAATGCCCTAAGACACCACTTGGACCCAAAGTATCTCTCAGGAGCCTTTGGAGGGGGAAGGAGGGTGGGAAGTGATGAATGAAAGAAGGTGAACAACACAGATGGAACATTAAGGTAAGACATAACTTCTTTATCTGATGTTAATCTTCTTTCCATTCATCACTGATGGGACAGAATCCCAAGCTACCTTGAGACACATGGGCGGAAGAATGTTCCTGAGTACCACTGAGCCAAAGGCAGCTCTCCCTCTGGAGACCACATCCAATTTGCAATGATTGATGAAAGTGTGGGGTTTAGCCGAAGTGGCTGCTGCGAAAATGTCAACCATAGAACCCCTGGAGTGGAAAGCTACAGATGTTGCCATAGATCTAGGTTCTTTTGTGGAAGAGTAAAAGAAACATATACAGTCCCTTAGTCATTTCGATAGAGTAATCTTGGATACAGAATTTCCCATTCTAAGTCCAGAAAAGGAAATGAAAAGCTGTTCTGACTTGCGCATAATTTTGATTCTGTCTAAATAAAATCTCAATTGTCTGCGCTCATCCAAGGAATGTAGGCAGTACTCTCCTTTATTAGAAAGATTCGGAAAGAACACTGGTAGGTCAAAGGATTGATTGATGGAGAAATCAGAAACAGCCTTGGGGAGGAAAGATGGATTCGTCTGGAGTGATACTCTGTCCATGTGAAAGACCAAATAGGGTCTTTTGATGCACAGTGCCTGTAGCTCCAAAACCCGCCTGGCTGATGTAATGGTTACCAAAAACAAAGATTTCCAAGATAAGAATTTCAGGTCACACGTTGCTGCAGGTTCAACGGGGAGTTGAGCCAAACACTGTAGAACTAACATGAGGTTCCATGGCTCTATAGGCTGTCTGACAGGGGGCCTGATGTATGAAACTCCTTTGAGAAAGGTTTTATATAAATGTAGTGAGATAAAAGGTGTACCGTCCAGCCCATTATGGTAATTTGAAATTGCAGCCAGATGTACTCGTATTGTAGAGGCAGTGGCACTCTCCTCAAAAAATTTAGACAAGTATTGCAAAACTGCTGTGACTGGAGCTGAATATGGGTCTAGCATGTTATCCTTTGACTAGAGAGATAACCTTTTCCATTTGTCTTGATACAGTCATCTGGTGGATGGTTTATGAGAGGCCAGGATAATATCCTGAACAGGGGAGGTGAGATAAGCCTGTCTGGCAATTAACAGAAGTGGAGAAAGCAAGCTGTCAGCTTGAGACTGGACAGATTTGGGTGGCTCAACCCTTGGGGGTGAGCAATCAGGTCTGGAAGAGGGTCCAGAACCCACGGCGGACATACCAGATGAAGCTGAAGGAAGGGGAACCAAACTTGTCGAGGCCAAAAAGGGGCTATGAGGATCACTCTGAATTTCAACCGATGAGCTTTCTTTAGGAACTGTGGAATCAGAGGAATGGGGGGATAAGCATAAAGAAGTCCTGTGGGCCAATCTTGAATTAGAGAATCCATTGGGGACTCCCCCTTTGGGGGGAAGAGGGAAAAATAGCTGCTGTATGTGTTGTTCAATGTGGAGGCGAAAAGGTCGCAGCACGGCTGGCCCCAGTGGCTGAAAATTTCTGCTGCCACATCTGGATTGAGGGACCACTCATGGGGTAGGAGAATACATCTGCCAACTTGTCCGCAATCACGTTGGAACTCCCCAGGATGTGCGTTGCTATCAGAAAGTGGTTGGAAGCTATCGCCCACTGCCTCTCGACACAAGTGGTAGGACTTGGTTCCTCCTTGTCTGTTGATACACCAGACTACTGACAAGTTGTCTGAACTGCAATTGTACCAGAAGGAAGAACCGGATGAAATGTCTGCAATGCTAACAGCACCGCTCTCAGTTCCAGAACGCTGATATGCAGATTGGCCTCCAAAGTGGACCATGTGCCTTGGACAGTCTTTCCCTGGAAATGCCCCCCCTCCAATCAGGGAAGCATCCGTGGTCACAATGGCCTTGGGCTGAGAGGACTGGAAAGGGTGATTCCAAACTTCTGTGTCTGGCCTCATCCACCAAAGAAAATCCTGTTTGCAGGAGTTGGTTATCTGGACTTGGAAATGTAGAGGGTGGCGATTCGGGAACCACTGAGAAAGAAGAAGCCATTGGAGAATTCGCATGTACGGCTTGGCAAGAGGCACTATCGGAACTGAAGCTGCCATGGATCCTAGGGCCTGAAGAGCTTCTCTCACTGAGACTTTGCTTTGACATAGTATCAGCCGGAGTTGAAGCCTCAATCTCTGGAGCCTGTGAGCTAGGAGCAACACCAGACAGGATCGGGTGTTGAAGACTGCTCCAATAAATTCTATCTGCTGGGTAGGGATCAGGTTTGAATTCTCCCAGTGCACAGTTATCCCCCAAATCTCTGTGTGTACTGTAGGGCTGTTACCAGAAGACACTCGGTGGGGGCGTTGAGG
The DNA here is from genome assembly GCF_019279795.1 of Protopterus annectens. Lineage (NCBI taxonomy): Eukaryota > Metazoa > Chordata > Ceratodontiformes > Protopteridae > Protopterus > Protopterus annectens. Next base: position 1,509,690,710 of record NC_056729.1, on the reverse strand, counting down.
AGCCAATCATCCAAATATGGAAACACCTGGAATCCTTGCAGTCTCAAGTGAGCTGTGACCACTGCCATGCACTTTGTGAACACTCTGGGGGCTGTAGAGAGACCGAACGGCAGGGCACGAAACTGGTAATGACTGGCTCTTAGCAGGAAGCGAGGCAGATTCCTGGAGCGCTTGTCCATTTTGATATGGTAATACGCATCCTGGAGATCTATCGAGCACATCCAATCGCCATCCCTCAGAAAAGGGAGGATGGACTGAACTGTGACCATCCGGAATTTGGTTTGGGCGACAGACTTGTTCAAGCTGCTGAGATCCAGAATGGGTCTCCAGTCCCCTGTCTTTTTTGGCACCAAAAAGAATCTTGAGTAAAATCTGGGTCTGCATTGGTTTGGTGGGACTGGTTGGATGACTCTTGTTTGGCATAGCTTTTCTATTTCTGAAGCTACCTCTTCCCTCTGACTGGGTGGAACGTCGGCAAATTTTGTTGGAAGTTTTGGATAAGAAATAAGGGGAATGGTGTAACCTCTGGTAATTATACTCTGCACCCAATGATCGGTGGTAATAGAGTGCCCGGAAGAAATGACCCCCAACTGCTTCCAGAGGCAAGCAATCGGGCAGCTCTTCAGGAGCACTGGTAAGACTGTCCAGATAAAGGGTCTCTGAAGCCTTGGTTATGTGGACCCCCTCTGCCTCTATAGGGGCATCATCTGGAGTTGTTACCCCCTCTGCCTCTGGGGGTACCATCACCATGTGCGGCATGGAAAGGACCCTGAGTCTTTATGCCACATCTTACCACTCCTCTGGTTCCTGGAAAAGAAGCATTGAGGATTGGAAAAATGAAGGCCTATGGCATAAAGGTTCTTACCATCCTGCTTGCACCTGGCTAGCATGTCCTTCACTTTGAAACCAAAAAGGGAAGATGCTTCGATGGGAGCATTCAAAAAGGAAGACTTGAAGGGATCCGTGAGGTAACAAATGCGCATCCAGGCATGATGACTCATAACAATGCCTGAACCCGCAGCTCTAGCCGCCCCTTCGGTTGCATGTGAAAGCAACCTCATGGACGAATTGGAGATCGAATCCAGGGTAGCAAGCTTTGAGGCAACTTTGTCCCATTCCTCATCAGACACTTGTCCTGCGAGTGTTCCAGAGAGCTCTGAGATCAAGTCTCTTTGGAGCCTCATAAAATGTGGCAAAATGTGGCAAATAGTTCAGGAACCAAATGCCAAAGGTTGCTGATGCAAATACTCTTTTTCCCAATCTGTCCACGGCCCGGGACTCCCTGTTGGGTGGATGGACAGCAGAACTCTCTTCAGCCAGAACCTTTTTCGTGGCTGCCCTCTGGACCAGTGTGGATTCTCCTTGGGAGGGGAAAGAATTTTGTCAGGTCTCTTAGGGATCACCTCAATAGAGTCAGGGTTCTTCCATGTGAATTGCACAATGAGCTGGACTAGCTCATCGGCAGGTGAGGTCACCCACGAGGTAGATGGTCTGGCACGGAAAGCCTGCAGGAACACAGACTCCTCAGAGGAAGGCTTGGAGGGCTTCCAGTCACCCCTCTGCTTTAAAATTTCAAAGATGTCTCCGAAGGAGACATTATCAGGGGGTGACCGTGGGGACCCTTCACCATCATCATAATCCATGACTACTGTTAAAGACTCCTCAGGTGAGTCAACGTGCTTCCTCTTGCATGATCTCTTCCATGGGGGCTCCTCAGTGGGGACATCCAAGAAGGACTCGGAAGAGTGGGTACCCTGAACTGGGATTTCCTACGGCTACCCTGCCCAGTGTCCCGAGGAGGTGGTCTGTGGCAACTGTAGCTCAGAGGGAGAAAACTGGGGTTCCGACATCGGCGGAATGCTTCTGGAAGTGAGAGCCCTCTCTATTACACGGAAAGCAGGCCCGCCCAAAGAGGGATGGGAGCCTGGAATCAAGAAGGACAACCTCGGAACTGGGGTCACACCCTGCTCCATCGAACTCACTCCCGAGGGTGGACCCTCAAGCCGGATCGGTGCAGATGAGGCTACCTGCACCGAGGATGAAACTGAAGGACTACAAGGAACCGTGCCCCTAACCAAAGAGCCCACCACCCAAGCCTGAGATTGAGGAAGGACCATTTTGGCAGGAACCAAGGACCAAAGGGACGGACCCGAAGCTTCAGTGACGTCCACTACAAGCGCCGAGATGGGGTGTTCTGACATTGGAGTAGAAGGCTTCGGAACCGGGATGGTGAAAGGAGGAGACTAGGATGGAGTGTGAGGAGAAGCCAACCTAAGTCCTGCTGAAGGATGGGTCTTGGAAGGCATGGGTATCCCCCTGGCTACCAACAGCTGATACACAAGATGCACCACATGAAGTTCAGAAAGGCTCCTGGTGGATCTAGTGGATACTCTGGACAGGGAGTCAGGACGATCCAAGAACAGGCTATACAGTTGCCCTAAGAACAGGTCTATGGATGGGGAACATCAGGTCCGTGGTGCGTGATCTGCTGGCACCGATGTCTCGAGTTTAGAGACAAGAAGTAGTGGGGTCAAATCCAGTGTTGCTGTAATAGACCTCGGTGCTGAAGGGACACTGGGAGCTGAAACGGAAGGTTCAATCATCACTGCAGAGAATGGCATTAAAGATGTGCACTGTGCCAAAATGGTCACAGGTGCTGAAGTCGTAGCAGGCGTGGTGAGGTCTATAGTCAGTGCCGGAGGAAGCATCAGAGCCGATGACGATGCCGGCACCAATGTAGCAATAGTGGAAGTGCTCTAGGCAGATAGGAATGGTGCCAAGGAGGCAGAGTTATGCTCCAAGGATAACTTCTGAATTTTTGGTTTCACAGACTTACCCTGGTGACCCGAGGGTGAAGAGGGAACCAAATGGGGCCTTTTCTTAACTTTCATAGGAGGGGTTGAGACCACCATCTTAGAAAGGGCCTCTAAAAATGGAGATTTTACTAGTCCCTTCAAGATTAATTTACTCTTCCACTCATTTAGAGTGCATTGGCTGAAACTCTGGCAAATCCCACAAAGAGGCTGCACTGAAAGGTGGGGCACCCCCAAACAATAAACACAATCATCATGAGTGTTGCTATTAGGTGGTTTACCATTACACCAGATACATTGTTTGAAACCAGATGTGCCCTTCTTATCTGACATCTTGAGGAAATAATCACAATTCAAACTTCAGAAAAAAGAAACTCTAAGTTCCCAAGATAGGAAAGATTTAAATACACGCAGAAAATATAAACAAATCCAATATCAAAAACACACCATTAGAAAGAACAGAAAAGGAATACCAACTATAGTATTCAAGGAATACCACAAGGGTAAAGAGAAAAGGGCAGTACCAGCAATGCTACTGAAAAGGGTTACCAATGGGTAGAAATAGAGAGAAAAATATCCAATACTACTGTAATTCATCAGGAATGAACTGTAGCTCACAAAACTTTTAGAAACAAACTAGTTTAGACACAAATATCAAATAATTTTCCACTTAGCTGAGAGCTCGGCTGAAACACGGCTTTACGGCTACACGGCAAATGAGATCTGGGGTAACAGGTAGAAGGGCATTGTGGGCAGAAGCTTAGCTCAAGAGTTTTTGGCTGGCATGAGCTTGGTAATAGGACTCAGAACTGAACTCATCAGTGATGAATGGAAAGAAGATTAACAACATCAGATGTACAATTTCAATATTGCCTACAAGAAAGGCAAACTTCTTTATCTTGCTGATACATTATCCAGATCGCCCAGAAATACCACAGAACAGCATGAGAATGAGAACCTTAATTTTGAAGTCAAGGAAGTGAGAAATTTTTCTTCCACACATCTTGAAGAGCTGAGAGATCACAAAGCCACAGATAAAGAAGTTATGTCTTACCATAACATTCCCATCTGTATTGTTGATCCTCGTTCAGTCATTACGCATGGGTATCGGTTCCGACCTTGGAACCGAGCCGGCCATTTTCCAAGCTTGCATCAGCTACAAACTCTCGAGCTAAACTCTTACCCATAATCCCCTCTCCCTGTTACCTCAGATTGAGTTTGCAAGTCAAAAGAAGGTAGAGGCTACCTCTGGTCAAACGACCTAAGAGAACCGGATGGTGAGATCCACTAGAAGCCACAAGAGGGGGAAGGAGGGAGGGTCGTAATGACTGAACGAAGATCAACAATACAGATGGAACGTTATGGTAAGACATAACTTCTTCATCTGATATTGTTAATCCTCGTTCATTCCTTACACATGGGACAGAGTCCCCAGCTACCTCTATTCCTGGGAGGCTCTCATGGAAGGACATTCCTTAGCACCATAGAACCAAAAGATGCTCTTCCCCTGGAGGCCAAATCCAATTTGTAATGATTGATGAAGGTATGAGGCTTAGCCCAAGTTGCAGCTGCACAGATGTCATGTAAAAAAGCTCTGGCATGGAAGGCAGCAGAAGTTGCCACCGACCTTGTTGAATGAGCTTTCATGGTAGTAGGCAACAAGATATTATGTTGTGTATAAATGAAGGTCACACAGTCCTACCTTAGCAACAGCAGATCCTAATCTAGGTCCAGAAAAGGCCAAAAATAACTGGTCAGATTTACGAAAGGACTTAGTTCTGTTTAAGTAAAAATGGATTTGCCTGTGGATATCTAGGGTATGTAGGCAATACTCTCCTCTGTTTGAATGATTGGGAAAGAAAACTGGCAATTCAATGGTTTGATTAATAGACATTTCAGAGATCACTTTTGGCAGAAATGAAGGATTCGTTCTCAAAGGCACTCTATCTCTATGAAAAATCAAGTATGGATTCTTGATACATAAAGCTTGAAGCTCAGAGATACGTCTGGCAGAAGTAATGGCGACCAAAAACAAGGTTTTCCATGACAAATGCTTGAGGTCGCAAGAAGAAGCTGGTTCGAAGGGTGGCATTGTCAGAGCTTGTAGAACTAATGATAGATCCCATGGTTGAATAGGTTCTCTAAAAGGTGGCTTCAGATGATTCACACCTTTTATGAAGGTCTTGCACAATTTGTGAGACATAAGAGAGGAATCTTGGACACCCTCATGGAAATGAGAAATTGCAGCCAAATGAACTCTAATGGTAGAGGTCGATAGACCTGATAGGAAAAGGTCAGCCAGATATTCTAGTATTATCGACACTGGTGCTGAGAAGGGATCTACTTGTTTATTTTTCAGCCAACAGGTAAATCTTTTCCACTTGCTTAGATAAGTAATTCTAGTGGAAGACTTGTCACGTACTGGTAAAGAAAGATTGTTCTGCCTGGCAATCAATGGAATTGGAGTAGCCAAGCTGTGAGCTTCTGGCTGTTCAAGTTGGGATGAATCAGGTTCTGTGGATGTGAGATCAATTCCGGGGTTGGATGGAGAATCCATGGTCGATCTAGTAGGTGAGGCCAAAGGAAGCGGAACCAAATCTGACGAGGCCAATATGGTGCTATGAGGATCACCCTGCTCTTCAACCGACAGGCTTTCTTCAGAAACTGGGGAATGAGGGGAAAAGGTGAGAATGCATAAAGAAGACCCGAGGGCCAATCGTGGACTAGAGCGTCCCTAGGTGACTGTCCTGGAGGGGGAATCAGGGCGAAGTAGTTGCTGCATTTGTAGTTGGTCAGGGATGCAAAGACGTCGCAGCAAGGATGGCCCCAGCGGTGGAAGATCTCCGCCGCTATCAAGGGATTCAGGGACCACTCATGAGGTTGCAGAATGCACCTGCTGAGTCTGTCTGCTATCACGCTGGAACTCCTGGGAATGTGTGTTGCTAGAAGAAAATGGTTGGTAGCCATTGCCCATTGCCATATCCTCATGGCCTCTTGACAAAGGGGGTAAGATTTGGTTCCACCTTGCTTGTTGATGTACCAGACCACCGCCATGTTGTCTGATTGAATCAAAATCATGCCAGACGGCAGCAGGGGATGGAATGCTTGCATCGCCAGAAGCACCACCCTCAGCTCTAGAACATTTATATGCAGATTGGCCTCCAGTTCGGACCAAGTGCCTTGCACTGTCTGTCCCTGACGTAGCCCCCCCCACACCATCAGGGAGGCGTCCATGGTCACTGTGGCCTTGGGTTGCTTGGGGGAGAAGGGGCGAGACCACTGTGACAGATTGTGTGTCATCCACTAATTTAAATCCTGTTTGCACCTGTGGGTTACTCAAATCTTGCATGAAAGAGGATGCTGAAAAGGATACCATTGGGTGAGCAGTAGCCATTGTAGAAGCCTCATATGAAACTTGGCCAGGGGGACAATGGTGATGGAGGTTGCCATGGAACCCAACAGCTGTAGAACAGAGTGAGCTGTGGATTTCTCCCTTGAAAGTATTGGAATCAGCTGTTGCTTTATCCTTAAAATTCTGTGCTCTGGAATGGCAGCTCTGCAGTTCTTGGTGTGCAAGATAACCCCTATGAATTCTGTCGACTGAGATGGGGTGAGATTGGATTTTTGCCAGTTTATGGTTATGCCTAGCCTTTGTGCAGCAAGGAGAGAGTATGCCAGGATTTCTTCCAGTAGATGTCTGGTGGGGGCAGAAATGAGCCAGTCATCGAGGTCTGGAAACACCAGGAATCCCTGACGTCGCAAGTGAGCTGTGATGATTGCCATGCACTTTGTGAACACTCTGGGGGCTGTAGAGAGTCCAAAGGGCAGTACTCTGAACTGGTAGTGACTGGCTCCTGCATGGAAGTGCAGAAATCTTCTTGATGGACTGTCCACTTTTATGTGGTAGTACTCATCTTGAAGATTTATCGAGCACATCCAATCATCTTTTTCCAAAAGCGGGAGGATAGACTGTATTGTGACCATCCAGAATTTTTGTACTCTCACAAACTTGTTCAATACTAAAATTGGTCTCCAGTCCCCAGTTTTCTTTGGCACCAAAAATAGTCTTGAGTAGAATCCAGATCCTATCTGGTCTGGAGGGACTATCTGGATGACTCTCTTGCTTAGCAGCTTTTCTATCTCTAGTGCTGTTTCTTCCCTTTGACTGGGTGGAACATCAGGAAGGTTTTTTGAAGGGACAGGACAAATATCGAAGGGGATATGATAACCTCTGGTTATAATCCTTTGTACTAAAGAATCGGTGGTGATGGTTAGCCAGGCAGAAGGGAACAAGGAGAACCAACCCCCAACCACCTCCAGAGGAAAGGAGTTTGGCCGCTCTTCAGGAGAGCTGGTAGGATTGGCCAGAGAAAGAGTCCCTGGAACCCTGGTTACGCGGACCCCTCTGCTTCGAAAGGAGCTTCTTCCCTGTGAGTTTCCCCCTCTGCCTCTAGGGGAGAACTCAGCCTGTGTGTCATGGAAAGGACCCTGAAATTTCTTGAACCATATCTTCCCACTCTTTTGGTTTTGGGAGAAAGCACGTTGAGGGGAAGAATAACAGACACCTACAGCAGAAAGGGTCTTACCGTCCTGTTCACATCTGGCCAGTGTGCTTTTAACTTTGGGTCCAAACAACGAAGAGGCCTCAATGGGAGTGTTAAGAAAGGAAGACTTAAAGGGCTCCGCGAAATTGCACAAGAGCATCCAGGTGTGTCGTCTCAAGACCGCAGCTGAACCTGCCACTCTAGCTGCTCCTTCTGATACGTGAGATAGTCGCATAGAGGAGTTAGATACTGACTCAATGGTGGCCAGCTGAGAGGCCACTTTGTCATGGACCTCATCAGACACGGCACCAGCCAAGGTTTCAGAGAGCTCGGAAATCAGATCCCTTTGAAGCCTGGTAAAGTGTGCCATATAATTCAGGGACCTGATAGTAAAGGTTGCTGATGCAAAGGTGCGTTTCCCTATCCTGTCCAGGGCCCGGGACTCTTTGTTAGGTGGATGGACAGTCTGGCTTTCTTCTTCTGCCAGATCCTTTTTTGTTGCAGCTGCCACCACCAAAGCATCCACAGGAAGACCTTTTGACCAATGGGGATCCGTAGCAGGAGGGGACAAAATCTTATCTGGCCTCCGGGGAATAGCTTTGACGGTGTCAGGAGCCTTCCACGCATGCTGCACGATGAGCTGGACAAGTTCATCGGCAGGTGGAGCAACCCAGGAGGTAGGGGGCTGGGTGCAAAAAGCCTGCAGGAACACAGACTCCTCAGAGGTCGGATTAGAGGGCTGCCAGTCACCTCTCTGTTTAAGGATTTCAAGGATATCACCGAAGGATACCTCAGAGGGTGACCAAGGGGATCCTTCCCCCTCATCAAAGTCTGTGTCTTAAATGAGGGACTCCTCTGTGGAGTCCATGTGCTTCCTCTTACACGAACTTTTCCGGTGGACTTCCTCAGAGGGAGAAGCTGGGGAAGACAATGGAAAAGGGGTTTCCTGTGGGAATATGTCCTGAGGCCCTTGCACCCGGTGTTCGCTAGGTGCGACTTGTGAAACCAGTGTACCAGAGGAGGGCGGGGGGATAGACAGCCCAGTATCGCCAGCAGAAGCAAAAGCCTTCTCCATCAGTTGAAAGGCTGGTCCACCTGAAGAGGAGTGAGTGTCCAGAACAGGGGTCACCCCTCCCCTAAGTGGCTCAGCCTGTCGACTCAGTGTCCCTGGATGGCTGTGGAGCAGCAAATTATGCGTATCACAACTGTCATCCTGTGGTATAGCAAAACCTTCCTGCCACAAAGGCAACTGCGATTCCTTAGTGAGATCCATAAAGGGAACCGCAAAGGGGGAAGACTGAGCTATATCAATGGACTTCAAAGGCAATGAAGGAGGAGAATAAGAAGGGGTCTTTGGGGATGGGTGATCACCTCCCAAGGAAGAATAGGTCCAGGTGGGTGGGATACCTCTGGCCAAAAGCACTTAATCCACAAGACGCAACACATCGTGTTCGGAAAGGCTTCTAGTGGACCTCACGGAGACTGAGGGAAAAACAGGCCTGTCCACAGGAGAGACAAACTCGGTGCCCACCTCACCAGTCCGTACCAAGAACAACGGTGCCGACAGAGACTGGACTATGGGTGTCTGCATCGAGGAAGTCATCGGTGCCGAGGTCATGGTCTGCACTGACACAAGGATCGGTGCCGAAGTGGTTGTCAGTACCAAAGCTGGAACCGACAAAATTGGAGCCAACAACTGAGGCATCGGTTACGAGTAGGATGTCGGAGCTGACGTGGTCAAGGTCTGCGCCGACTGAGTGGTCGTTGCGGATACAGTAGTAATAGTCTGAACCGAGGAGCCCCTCGGTGCTGATATAGTGAAGAATGCAGGAGAAGACGGAGCAGAGATCACTAATGGAGCTGAAGGCCTCGGTGCCGAAAGTCTAGACACAGAAAGCACTGGGGCTGACTGAGTTGAGCTCTGGAGCAGAAACTTTAGATTTTTTAGGTTTTGGTTGGCGGGAGACCCCAGCTGGGGACAAAGGCAAAGACTTGGCCTTAGTATGAACATCCAAAATTTTCTTATGGGCTCTAGGAGGGGGTTGAGGCCTCCGACCCAGAAGTAGCCTCTGAAAAGGGAGATTTAAGAAGTCCATTCAGCAACAACTTATTTTTTCTTTCTAACAAGATTCTGTTAGAAAAATTTTCACAGATAGTACAGGGCGGGTCAACAGATAAATGGGACGCCCCCAAACAATAAACGCACAAAGAGTGTGCATCGGATGTAGGTAATTTTTGTCCACAATCAGAACATCTTTTAAAACCCGGACTACCTTTCCAATCTGCCATGACAGAAAAAAGGGACAGTAGAAAAAATACCAGCAATGGTACAAGAGAATACCTGAAGGTATGAAAAAAGGAAGAATACCAACGATGGTAGGGGAGAAATACCTCGCGGTAAAGGGTGTAGAGAAAAGAGAAGAAAACTCAAGAAAATATTGTCGCTAGATGCGATAGGGTAAGAGACAACAAATAGAAACTTTTCTGACAGAAAAAGTTATATAAAGGACTATTCTGACAACAAATAACTATACTTAAGCTCAAGAGAAGCAGCTTGACATGACCGAATGGCAATGCGGCAAACGAAATCTGAGGTAACAAGGAGAGGGGGATTATGAGTAAGAGTTTAGCTCGAGAGTTTGTAGCTGACGCGAGCTTGGAAAATGGCTGGCTCGTTTCCGTGGTCGGAACTGATACCCATGCGTAAGGAATGAACGAGGATTAACAATATCAGATCCAGTTTTACAAAAGTTTGACTACTTTATCAATCAAAGATGGCCATCAAAGCAATCTAGTTTACCTCAAGATGTGCAACTTTTCCATACGGAGATGAGACTTTGTCTGACAAAGATATCATTACAAAAGGTCCAAAAGTAATTGTTCCAAAGTCCTTGCAACTAGAGTACATTATTATCTTGCATCGTAGTCACCCAGTAACTAAATCTACCAAAAGAAGGGTGAGAGAACTAGTATTTTGGTCTTCTATGTCACAAGACAATGAGAGTGTACTTTTATTTTGTTCAGTGTGCATTAGTACAAAGCCACATCAACAGAAGGAACGACTTCAGCTTAACCAGATTCCGACACTACCTTGATCGAGAGTAGTCACTTATATCTTCGAGTGGAATGGTCAACATTATTTGTTGTTAGTAGACTCTTACTCCAACTGGTTCGAGATTGACCTACATCCCAACCTAGCATTCAGTACTATCTTTACTAAGATGAAGCATCATTATGCTGTTCATGGAAGTCCGCACAAAGTTATTTCTGACAATAGCACACAGTTTACAAGCCAACAGTTCAAAAGATTAGCTGAAGAATGGGACTTTACTTTTGTCACAAGAAGTCCAGAGTACCTGCAGGCAAATGGTTTGGCAGAATGCACAGTTCAAAGAGTAAAAACAGTTACTAGAGAAGTCTAAATTAAACAATAGTGATGTTTTCCTGAATCTCTTGAATCTCGGAAATGGTCCTCATGCTAAACATCTTGGTTCACCTGCTCAGAGACTTCTTTCGAGACAAACCAGAGCCATATTACCAATCAGTAGTCAATTGTTGGTTCCATGTGTCAAGAACAACAGATCAGTAAAAGCCAATCTGTTGAAGAAGCACCTATCACAAAAGTTCAACTATGATGTTGTTTCTTTGTTGTTTCTTTTGGCTTTTTCCCAGTTAGGGGTCGCCACAGCAGAACTCCGGTTCGCTAATGATTGGTAGTTGATTTTTACGTGCCGAGTTACCAGCCCTGACACACAACCTTCAACGAAGGTACGCCCATTCACGCATGTCTCCACGCAGAAGACGCTCTAGCTGAGAATCGAACCGGACAGTGTCTTACTGTGAGGCGACAACACTACCGCAGCACCACCACAACTATGATAAGACCAGTAAACTGCTCAGTCCATTACAAAAGGGAGAAGTGGTAAAGATGCAAACGTCCAAAGGTTATGATCGGATTGGTGTCATGAAGGATACTGGTCCAGAACCAAGATCGTACACTGTGGAATCAGAAGGAGCAACTTTTAGGTGGAATCTGAAGCATTTGGGACCGGTATCCAAGTCTATACCACTGCAGATAGCCTGTGAGAAAGACTATCCCAGAGTGAGTTGTCCGGTGTTCTAATTCCAAGGGACATTCTCTTTTCTATGATGAATCCAGAAATTCCTGATATGAGTTGTGAACCGCAGACTGTCCCTGTTGCTAAATTTGGTCCCAACTGTTATGTTACGAGATATGGTCATATCTCTAAAACTTGTAGCAGATACGAAGCAACTTGGACATGAACACTGTGTTTTGTTTCCAATGTGCATAGTAATGCATGTCTAGCTCTAACATTGTTTTGCATAAAGGGCAATCTTTTTAAGAGGGATGAAGTAGATCAATATTTATTTAGTTATTTATTTACATTTGTTTACCGGGAAAGTCTGACTGGGCCAGAAGCCCATTTTCAGCAGAGGCTTGGGGAGAAAAGCCCCACAGAAATACAAGCAATATACAATAATTAGATAGAACAATAGTATACATACAGTAAGATGCAGAATACATATCTTCTAGTTAGTCTATACAAAGTAGTATTCAATACAGTTTTCTAGTAGATACAGGTTCAAAAAGAAAAACACAAGCATTCAGTGAAGGTCACTGAGAGAAAAAATAAAGTTAGTAGTGTGTACATATTAAATAATAGTTATGACCAAATGAGATTTCGTTTATATATATTTATTTTTGAGTAGTAATAAACACTGAGGAGAGGGAGAAAAAGAGATTAGGAGTGGACAGTTTGTTGAGAGAGTTATAGATATCTTGTCAGTTAGGTTTGACACAGGAGCAATGCCAGTTCTTGGATAGATGTTCAAATAATAGTTGTTTAAAACTGGTAGATTCAGGTGTGTTTTGGAGGATGTGGGGTAGAGTTTTTCATAATTTGGCTATTTGATTTGGGAATAGGGCTTCACTGTGAGAGTTACTAGCTTTGTTTACTGTGAGAAAGTTTCTATCCAAAGGTTTGCACAAGTGTATAAATACTGAGCATGTGCAAGCCTGCCTGCCATTTTGTAGTTAGCTGTTTAGATGTAAGCATATATATATATATATATATATATATATATATATATATATATATATATATATGTATGTAAGCTCTGTTTGTTAACTAGTTAATTCGTATTTAATGATGCCGCTATCCATCCTGATGTGTTTGCATGTATTAAAGCATCAAAACGAAACCCCAAGTCTTCTTGTTTTGTATTAGAGACGAATGAGCGACAGTATATATAAGTTCAAGGGGGATGGTGGGCCTGCCCCCCTGCAAAAAGAAGCTTTATGGAAAAGAGTGATCTTCAGGATTCGCTCTTCTCCTGTGCTTCAATTTTTTTTCCAGCATGTTAGCACTCGCCATTTCGACTGCTGACATTTCAGTACTGAGCCTCTAAAAATGGTCCCTCCCTGCAATCCTGCCAAACCTGCAAACATTAAAAACACATGCAAAGAGAGATTAGTAAATAGAAATATATAATTCAGAAAACAGGCAGGCAACATCTTTATTCAATGCCATCTCATTTTGGAATGAGGTAAATGGTTTGTTACCTAGTTGAGTGAAAATGTAACCACCCACTCAAAATGGGATTTATATCATGTTATCGAAAAGGCATTACAGCAAATGCCTTTTCATCGACCTTTAAACATCGAACAGCCAGTTATGCAAACGGCCAGTTCAGTGATTTTTTTCCTAGAGAAAAAAAGCCATCATTGTGAATTTGTCCCTTTCCCCATTGTAGTGCAATCTCGGAGTTGGTATACTTAGTTAAGGGTAGTGTGGTGGGCAAAGCCTCCCACTTTGAATTGTTTGTAGTAATGTTTCATTCTTGGTCGGCTGAGCGATTTTTTTTCTTAGGAAAAAAAAAATCGCTGAATTGGCGGTTTGCTCTTCAGGGGTCAATGAAAAGGCATTCGGTGTAATGCCTTTTCCATAACATAATATAGACCCCTCAGGATGCCAACACATTAAGGACTGAATCTCACAGAGACTGTAGATCTGTTTAACAAAAACATATCACCAGCCACTTTGTGTCCTTATAGTTGCTCATACTGCACACACCACAGAAGAGAGCAAGAGAACCACTCTTTAAAAGAGAATTTAAAAGGCTCCAGACATTCCTAACTAGAACAATATCTAGTTTAACCTGTTTAAGCTAACCTCATAAGCTAAAACCTCTGTCCCTTTACTCAATCTCATAGATGTATAGGTTCATAGGTTCATAGGAGGTAACTAGGCTAATGGCCCTAGGGCCTTTACAAGCCTAGTCATGTAAAAAAAAAAGATATTGTGATCACCACTGAGTGTCCCTGTCCATGAGGGCCATCCCACCCAGGGATGAATTTGCAGTTCCCCATCCAATTGCCAAGGTTTGTGCTTAAATAGGGTCATTGAGTAGCTCTGCTTCACATGAAGTGGGAACTTATTCCAGAAAAGCGGCAATCTCTGGGAGACAAGTTCTATTAATGTCACAGGCTAGGTTGAGATCCCTGGAGTGAGTGACTCTTGTCCTGTTTGATTTGCGGATGTACAGCATTTCCATTAGGGCAGGGTCACAGACTGCTCTGTAGGCCAGCCACAGGTCACATCTCAGCAGCCTGTATGATACACAGTACAGTGATAGGGCTTTCAGTCTTTACATGCAGGTTATGTCTTGGAGGCCCTGCATTCTCTTAGTTAGAAACCTCTGTGGTCTCTCCAGTTGCTGCAGGTGTTTGGTGAGGTACATACAGAAGTGAGGATTGCACTCAGTCAGTGGTTTGATAAAGGCCAAATACAGCGGAGTTATGACCTCCCTGGGTTTGGATGTGATGCACTTATTGATGAGATGGGCAGTGTAGAAGGCTTTCCTTACTACTGTGGACACATGGTGATCGAAGTTTAGCTTGCTATCAGCCTGTATTGCCAAGTCTATTACTAATGCGTCTCAGCTTAGAGGGGTGCTATCATAATTAGCAGGGACTACTGCTTTGTCAAAGGGGATAATGAGGCATTTATTTGTGTTTAGTTTCAGTCCATGGCCCTGGCACTAATCATTTGCCTGTCAGCCCCTTCTGTAATTTGTTGATATTGTTGGGGAACTCTATGATTGCACCCAGTTTACAGTCATCTGCAGACATGGTAAGCCACAGGCCATCTAATTTTGACTGGACTTCAGAAAAATAAATTCCAATCAGTAGAGGACCCAGTACAGATCCTTGTGGTACACCAATGGTAACCGGTCTACTGGTGGAAGTGGATTCCCCAACTTTAACAGTGTGTGTTTTATCTGTAAGCCAGTGTTCTAGCCATCTAGTGATGAATGGATTAATACCAAGTTGGGAGAGATTCTCAATGATCCCCGAGTGGGGAACTGTGTCAAACTCCTAAATCAAGATAGGTGGTGTGTACTGCTTTACCCTCATCCATGGTTTTGGTGACTTTCTCAAACAGGTTTAATAAGCAAGATCTACCCTTGACTGGGTTGGGTCAAGAATGTGAAGGTTCCCTATGTTCTGGTTGACATGGTCCATGATGATTCTTTCCATGGCCTTGCAGATAAGGCTGGTCAAGCTAAAGGGCTTACAATTCTCAGTTTTAGTTGATGGACTCACCTTGTGCAAGGGGATTACTGTTGCTGTTCTCCACTCCTCTGGCACAAAACCAGTGCAAAAGCTGGGGTTTAACAGACAGCTAAGTGGTTGTTCACTATGCAACCTGGTCCCATAAAGGCTGTATTTTTGGCCTTGGAGAGCACTTGGATGACCTGTTCTTTGGAGATAATCGGTAGAGGACAGGTATTAGGAATGCTATAGAGTATGGCTGGTGGGGACAGGGGGTGAAAGTGCTGCCAAATCTGTCAGCTAGCAGATTGGCAATTTCTTTGGGTTCAGTATGAGTGGTGCCATCCACTATAAGTTCATCACACAGCTGGGTATTGTCTTTGAGGTTTCAGATGTAGCTAAAGAATGCCTTATGATTGTCTTTAGCTATGGAAGCCAGTCTAGACTCATAACTAGCTTTAGAGGACTTTACAAGATTTCTGATTTGCTTGTTTAGGCTGTGCAGGGTAATCTTCCGTTGCTGAGTATGTTCCTTCTTGTTCTTGGATATCAGTTTCTTCTTTTGTTATAGAGCTTACTTATACTTGTAGTCCACCATGGTGGTTTGTTTTTATGAGAGGACCTGGTTTTAGTCCTGTCAGGTACAGCTGAGTCAATACATTTATTTAAGTGGCTATATAGAGAGCTTGTGTACTTCTCTGCATAGAAGTCATTTTTGCCTGTGTTAGCAGGGGCTTTGAAACCTTTTATGCCATCGCTTAGGAGGTGATAATTGGTTTGGAAAAACTTTTTTTTTTTGCTCCTGTGGGGGTGTTAGATCTGATCTTTACTTCAAATGAGACAGATTTATGGACTGGCTTAACTGGGGAGGGCAGCACTTGGGGGTAGTGCAGTAACTCCCCCCCATGTTGGCGAGTACTAGGTCTAAGACATTACAGCCCTTTGTGTGGGTGCAGTCTAACTGTTCCAGTGCATTTCAGTTAAAGACCAGGAACCTCAGTGCAATCATGTTTGTGCTTGTGTATGTTGTTCAATCAGTGGGTGGGTAGTTGAAGTCTCCCATGACCAAGGTGTTTGGCTGTATATTGAGCATTTCAAGCAAGTCCAGGTAGGTAGTGCGTTTCTCCTGCTTCATGTAGGGGGACATGTAGCTAGCTATAATACAGTAGGGTATTTTACCTGTAGTTATTTGGACCTGGAGTAGCTCAAGAGAGTCCTACTGCTTCACCAATTGTGAGGTGTATTTGGATTTAATGAAAATGGATACACCTCCACCTTTGGTTCTTTCATGCTTGTTTTGGGGTACAAACATATAGAACACATTCTACCTCTAAAAGATCGGGGTACACTCTGTAGCCTTGAACCAAATCTCAGTGACTGTGCAGATGTCAGCATCTTCTAAGGTGAGGAGTGCTTTCAGAGAGTGCAGTTTACTGTTTAGGCTCCTAGCATTCAGCAACATGACCTTGAGTTTGTCTTTAGCGTATTCTTCTACGTTGGAAGTTCTTTTGTTTTGACATAGCCTAAAAAAAGGCTCTATAGCAGAGCCAAGCATCTTTGCCAATATCCTAAAGCCTTGAGGAGACAGGTAAAGGACATCTCTGGTGAAGCATCAAGTTCTGTTGACCATGTGTTCCCAGGCTGAAAGATAATGGATCCCCTTGGAGTGACACTAGATGCTAAGCCAGTTGTTAAAATCAATAATTTTTTGTTTGTACTGTTGCATCATCCTAGGTGAAGGTAATGTCTTTTTTCATATAGTCCAGAAAGGTACATCTCAAGTCATTCACTCCAACATGTACTATGACAAACCATAACAGTAATTGCTGCTGAGTGACTATTAACTCCTAGCCTTTTCTGAAGATCCCACTTCCTGTTCTTTTATCTCTGTTACAACATTCACTACTTCAAGTATTGTTGGTTTAGATTTTGATTTCCATTTTGTACTAAATGCTTTTTTGGCATCCACCAGAATTAAACTTAACAAGGCCTTAGTATGTCTAGGTAAGTTACATCCTGCATCCCAGCTCAAAAAAAAATAATTTCCTTAGTTACACTCATTTGATCATCCAGTATTCCTGACAGAGTACTCTGTACAGAATTTTTTAAATTTGCCAACTCATTACATTTTAAGAAACTATGCCACCAGGTACCTCTTTGTTCACCATTACACCTCCAACATTTGCCATCTACCTGAGCAAAAGTTGTTCGGAGTCTGCTTGGGGTACAAAAGTATCTAAGCAAACATATCTAGGAAGTTGCATAACTGGAAGCCATACATATGTCCTCCCTTTGTTTCTTTGTGAATAGCATATCTAATCTCTCTTCCTAACCTTTTCTGACCTCTTCTGATTGATTCCTATAGTTATTGTGCAATATTTTATATGCCATACTAATTGTCCCTTTTTAAACAGCACCTTCTGTTCTAGATTTAATTAAAAACTCAGCCAGTGTAGATCTTTCATTTAAGATTCCTGTATCCGTTTATCTTTGTCTATACATTGATATCAATACCTGACAGGGAAGGCAATCACTAGCCTGCAATCCAAATGTCTTCTTGGCATCTCCCATCCTATTATATTGCCCTCTCTAATTATTTGTTCTCAGTATCTTGTTTCCTTTATCAGCTTCCTCCAGTAAATTCCACCTCTTTTGCCTATTATATGTACACTTAATTGGTGTCATCCTTATTGGCAGAATCTCCTTTCTCCATTCCGGTGTTGTCTTATCCTTAGTAAACTTTCTGCTGCTTTATGAATATTCTCCTATAGGATCTGTGTCCAAAATCCCTTTCTTTCCTTATTTCTTGAATTACCCCCTGCCTCATTATCATCCCTTTCCACTCTGAATTATAGCTTTCTGCTTGAGTTATGTATAACAGTCTTAACTGGGTAGCTCTAAAATATCCCTTAAAATCAGATAATCCTAAATCTCCTTCAACTTATCCCACTTGACTATCGCCCTCTTCCACCTCCCAAATAAAATCTGTCACCTCTTTATTGATTACTATCCACAAAAAAGAAGTTATGTTCTTACCATAACGTTCCATGTGAATTGTTCATCTCGCCTTTGTTCTTACACACGGGTTCGGAGCCGATCCTCGGCTCTGAGTCGGCCGCTTCACAAGCTCTGCATCTGAAAGAAAGCTCGAGGCAGTCTATATCCCATGATCCTCCTCTACCATCCCTGAGATCTAGTTTGCGAGAACCAGAAAACAGTACTAATCACTGCGTCATCTCATGCAATCACACACACTAGAAGCTGCATACCATTAGAACCACCCCCAGGTAGGCAAAAAAAGAAAAGGAAATAGGCTGCTTACTGAGGATTGGGTAGAGAAGGCCATGTAGAGAAAACAACCAGACACTAGTCATACCCGTTCTTCCAGAACGTGGTGGGGGATGGAGGGAGGGGTTGTAAGAACAAAGGCGAGATGAACAATTCACATGGAACGTTATGGTAAGAACATAACTTCTTTATGTGAAATTGTTCGATCTCGCGGTTTGTTCTTACACACGGGTAGCGTCCCTAGCTCCGTTACCCTGGGTGACTTATGGAAGAACGTTCCTGAGTACAGTGGAACGAAAAGATGCTCTGTCCTTGGAGGACCTGTCTACTTTGTAATGAGTGACAAACGTATGAGGTTTTGCCCACGTAGCCGCTGCACAAATAGTATCCAACGGAAGAAGAGCGGCATGGGCAGAAGAAGTAGAAATGGCCCTGGTAGAATGAGCCTTAGGCTTGAATGGAAGTGGTTGCTTTGAAGCAGAATAAACAAAATTTATGCAGTCCGACAGCCATTTGGATAATGTTCACTTGGTTACTGCCATGCCTTTCTTATTCTCCACAAATGACACAAACAGTTGGTCCGATTTTCTATAGTCTTTTGTCCTGTCCAGATAAAATCTCAATTGTCTATGCACATCCAACTTTTGTAACGTACTCCAATTTGTTTGAATGATTTTTGAAAAATGTGGGTAGTTCAATAGATTGATTAATGTTAAGTACTGAGCATACCTCCGGAAGAAAGGACGGATTAGTACGTAAGGAAACTCTGTCAGGGTGAAAAATTATGTATGGTGGTCTGACTGACAGTGCCTGGAGGTCTGAAATTCTATGAGCCGAGGTAATAGCGATGAGGAATAGGGTCTACCATGACACATACTTAATCGAACAGGTTGACGCTGGTTCAAAGGGTGGTAGCATAAGCTGAGACAACATCAAATTCAAATTACATGGGGAGACTGGATCGCGAATGGGTAGTCGAAGGTGAAAGGTACCCTTCATGAAAGCCTTACAAAGCCTGTGAGACATGATTGAAGAATCCCTTTCACCTACATGAAAATTCGATATGGCCACTAACTGTACCCTTATCGTAGAAGTAGAGGCCCCTCCGTGAAACAGTGTGGATAAAAATTCTAGAATTTTGTGTATCGGGGCTACCAAGGGGTCTAATCCTTGTGTTGACGCCCAGCAAGCAAAATGTTTCCATTTGCTTTTGTATAGTTTTCTGGTAGAAGGTTTGTGGAAGGAAGGAGGATGTGTTGTACTGAAGGAGACAAAAACTTTGACCTGGCTAAATTGGGAAGTGGAGCAGCCAAGCTGTCAATTTGAGGGATCATAGGGACGGATGAGGAACTCCCAACGAGTGAGTCAAAAGGTCTGGCTCCGGGTCCAGAATCCATGGTTCCTCCATCAGGTGGGCATGAAGGAAGAGAAACCAGATCTGTCAAGGCCAGAATGGTGCTATGAGTATGATCGTCCTTTCCAGGTTCCTGGCTTTCTGTAGAAATTTGGGAATCAAGGGAACAGGAGGGAAAGCATACTGGAGACCCGGGGGCCAATCGTGCACTAGTGCGTCCCTGGGGGCACCCCCCAGAGGGGGAAGAAGGGCAAAGTAGCTTCTGCATTTGGCATTCAAGGGGGATGCAAAAAGGTCGCAGCAAGGCTGGCCCCATCTGCGGAAAATCCTTTCCGCTACTAGGTTGTTCAGGGACCACTCGTGAGGTAACAGGATGGCTCTGCTCAACCTGTCCGCAATGACGTTGGATGACCCCAGAATGTGCGTTGCTATCAGAAAATGACCTGTGGATGCTGCCCATTGCCAAATTCTCAGGGCCTCTCTGCATAATGGATAAGATCTGGTTCCACCCTGCTTGTTTATGTACCAGACCACCGACATATTGTCCGTCTGAACTGCCACTGTTCCTAGAAGTAGTGACTCGTGAAAGTGTTGCAACGCTAGGAACACTGCTCTCATCTCCAGAACATTGATATGCAGATTGTACTCTATCTTGGACCACTCTCCTTGGACTGTTCTTCCCTGAAAAAGCCCCCCCCACCCAATCAGGGAAGCGTCCGTGGTTACTGTGGCTATAGGACTGGGTAATACAAATGGACGGCCCATCGTTAGGTCTTGGCTGTTTAGCCACCATTGAAGATCCCGTTTGCAAGATTCCATGATCGAAATGTGGTGAGACAGAGGGAGTTGTTGGAATGACCACTGCGCGAAGAGTAGCCACTGGAGGATCCTCATGTGCATCCTGCCGAGGGGAACTGCAATCAACGTGGCTGACATCAAACCCAGTATTTTTAGCACTTGTGCCGCAGAAACTTTTCTGCTCCGAATCAGAATAGCGACCTGGTCTCTGAGGGTTGATACTCTTGTTTGTGGAAGTTTGATTAGCATTGCAGTAGTGCCTAATTCTGCCCCTATAAATGAAATATGCTGTGAGGGCGATAAGGCAGATTTTTCGAAATTGACTGAGATCCCTAAACGGGAACAAAGGTTGATTGTGTATTCCCTGGCTTGCAATAGACGATGCCTGGTGGTGGCGGTGAGGAGCCAGTCGTCCAGATATGGAAACACTTGGAATCCTATCCGTCTCAGGTGAGACGCCACTACTGCCATGCATTTGGTGAACACCGTGGGGGCTGAGGTGAGACCAAAGGGCAGTGCTCAAAATTGGAAGTGACTGGCTCCCAGCCGGAAGTGCAGATGATCTCGGGACGCTTTGGCCATTTTGATATGGTAGTAAGCATCCCTGAGATCTATAGAGCACATCCAGTCGTCCTTTTGTAGGAAGGGAAGGATCGATTGCAGCGTGACCATCCAGAATTTTTCCTTTCTTACGAAGGTATTGAGTTTGCTGAGGTCCAAAATTGGCCTCCAGCCCCCTGTTTTCTTTGGACCTAAAAAGAACCCTGAGTAAGTTCCAGATCCTATCTGGTCCACCGGGACTGGTTGGATGACTCTTTTTTCGAGCAGCCTTTTTATTTCTATGGCTGCTTGATCTCGCAGACTGGGTGGAACATCTGGAAATCTCTTTTGTTGGGTGGGCATTGTGATAAAAGGGATCTTGTATCCTCTGGTTACTATGCTTTATACCCAAGAATCCGTTGTAAGACTTAGCCAGGCCTCTGGGTATAAAGCTAAGCGACCCCCGACTGCCTCCAGAGTATGACAGTCGGGCCTCCCTTCAGGAGTGCTGGAAGGGCTTCCCAGGGACGCTGTCCCTGTCGCCCTGGTTCTGCGGACCCCCTCTGCCGCCTGGGCGGCGTCTTCCATTCCTGCCTCCTCCTCTGCCTCTGGAGGGGGCGTCGCTCTGTGTGGGCTGGTACGATCCCTGAGTCTTTCGGAACCACATCTTTCCGCCTCTTTGCCCTTTGGGGTGTGGTCTGGTTGGGGCAGAAAAACGGACCCCTACGGCAGACAGGGTCTTACCTTCTTGCTCACACTGAGTGAGAGTCTCCTTCACTTTGGGACCGAACAGGGTGGCACCATCAAATGGGGCATTGGTAAAGGAAGACTTGAAGGCTTCCGCAAAGGAGCAAAGGCGCATCCAGGATTGCCTCCGTAGAGCAATCGCTGAATCTGCAGCACTACTCGACCCTTCGGCCGCATATGAAATGAGCCTCATGGACGAGTTTACTATCGAAGTTAGGGTGTTGAGTTGTGCTGTTACCTTTTCAGAGACAGCAGCATCTATGTTACCCTGGACAGTATCTCCCAGCTCTTTAATGAGATCTCTCTGAAGTCGTTTAAAGTGCGTGAGGTAGTTCAGCGAACACATGGGAAAAGTTGCTGAAATGAAAACGCGCTTCCCGGATCTGTCCATAGTCCTGGAATCCTTATTGGGAGGATGAACAGAGGAAGATGACTCAGACATTTCCTTTTTCGTGGCTGCCGCTACCATCATAGCATCCACTGGGACTCCTTTTGTAAGATAAGTCTTGTCACGGGGGGCAGTAATATATTTGTTCGGCTTCCTAGGGACTGGTTCCACTGTATCTGGTGTCTCCCATGCCCTTCGAGCTATCAGCTCCATTAGTTCATCGAAGGGCGGGGTCACCCAGGAGGTAGAAGGTTGAGCCCCAAATGCCTTCAGCAACACCGATTCATCCTCAGTGGGGGCAATGGCCTGCCAATCACCCCTCTGTTTCAAAATCTCCAGAATGTCAGCAAACGAGACATCCTCCAAGGGGGACCGTGGGGACCCCTCTGGCTCCTCCAAATCAGTGTCTGATGTGAGTGATTCTTGTGGAAAAACAATGTGCCTCCTCTTGCACAATCTTTTCCTCGGGACTTCATCAGAGGGGGCATCTGTTGAAGCTTCCGAGGAACAGGGGACACCCTCTGGGGTTGGCTGAGGCATTGGGTCTCTACGCTTGGTTGGGATCGCTGGTACAGAAACAGAACACGGCCCTTTAGGGGAAGGAGAAGATGACTCCGAAGAGGTGAATGTCTTTTCAGACAAGACCTTCCTCATAATGTCGAAGGCCCTGGAGCCCCAGGCCGAGGACTCCACCGGTAGAACACGGTAGTTTCCTCGAGACTGGGACCATGGGCTCCGACCCTGAGGACGGAGCCGAACTAATCTGAGCCAAGGTTCCGAGAGGAAGAGTCGGTACCGACAGCTCGGTTCGACTCTCGGTCCCGGAACCAAGGAGAGATCGTCGGCTCCGTGACTCC